>NW_005055140.1:16368-18070 GCF_000277835.1 Geospiza fortis
GCCCCATTGTGGGGTGGGGTCTCCAGGGCTGGAGGTGGCGCTTGGAGAACCCCGAAGTCTCTTCTCAGGGGGTCCCCAGGGTTGGAGGCATCTCAGGAACTTCCAGGAGCACCCAAAATTTCGTTCCCATGATTTTTGGGTTCTCCCAGTTGAGTGGAGGCATCTCAGGAACTTCGAGGAGCACCCAAAATTTCATTCCCATGATTTATGGCATCTTCCGGTTGAGTGGAGGCATCTCAAGAACTTCAAGGAACACCCAAAATTTCGTTCCATGATTTTTGGGAGCTTCTGGTTGAGTGGCGGGATCTCAAGAACTTCGAGGAGCACCCCAAAATTTCGTTCCCATGATTTTTGGAATCTCCCAGTTGAGTGGAGGCATCTCAAGAACTTCCAGGAACACCCAAAATCTCATTCCCATGGGTTTTGGGAGCTTCCATTTGACTGGAGGCTTCTCAAGAACTTCTGGGAGCACCTTGAAATCTTCTTCCCGTGACTCTTGGTTGATCTCCACGACTCTTGATTGACTGGAGGAATCTCCAGGACTTCCAGGACCTGTCCATGATTTTTGGGTGTTCCCAGGCATCTCTACAGCTTCAAGGAGCACCTCACTATCTTCTTCCCATGATTCTTGGTTGAGATCCAGGACTCTTGGTTGGCCACCATGACTCTTGGTTGACCACCATGACCCTTGGTTGACCACCACGACTCTTGATTGGCCACCGCAACTCTTGGTTGACCACCACGATTCTTGATTGGCCACCGCAACTCTTGGTTGACCTCCAGGACTCTTGGTTGACCATCATCCTTGGTTGACCACCATGATTGTTGGTTGACCTCCATGACTCTTGATTGACCTCCATGACTCTTGGTTCACCTCCACAACTCTTGGTTGAGATCCAGGACTTTTGGTTGACCACCACGACTCTTGGTTGACCACCATGATTCTTGGTTGACCACCATGACTCTTGGCTGACCCCTATGGCTCCTGGTTGACCTCCATGATGCTTGGTTGACCTCCATGACTCTTTGTTGACCCCCACAACTCCGGGTTGACCACCATGGCTCCTGGTTCACCTCCATGATTCTCGATTGACCACCATGACTCTTGGCTGACCTCCACGACTCTTGACTGACCACCACCACACTTGGTTGACCACCATGGTTCCTGGTTGACCACCACAACTCTTGATTGACCTCCATGACTCTTGGTTGACCTCGATGGCTCTTGGTTGACCACCATGGTTCCTGGTTGACCACCATGATTCTTGGTTGACCTCCACGACTCTTTGTTGATCTCGATGGCTCTTGGTCGACCACCACGGTTCTCGGTTGACCACCATAATCCTTGGTTGACCTCCACGACTCTTTGTTGAGCCCTATGGGTCTTGGTTCACCTCCACAACTCCTGGTGGACCACCACACCTCCCCGACCTTCTCCAAACCCCCCCCATAACACCCAATCACCTCCAACCACCTCCAGAACCTCTCCATCCTCCCACACCTCCACCCCGACGCCCCCAAACCGCCCAGGGCGCCCCCCGGAGACCCCGTCCCCGGCTCAGTTGAGGAAGCGCCGGCAGCGCCGCGCGCCGCAGTTGCAGGGCAGCTTGGCGGCCGGCTCCTCGATGGGGAACTTGTAGTCGTAGGTGAGCTCCTCGCCGCGCAGGATGCGGCGCAGCGCGAAGATGACGACGCGCCTGTG
>NW_005055140.1:18273-18907 GCF_000277835.1 Geospiza fortis
CTTGGATGGGGTGCGGTCGAGGGTTGGGGGTGTGGTCAATGTTGGGGTGTGGTCAATGTTGGGGGTGTGGCCAATGGATGGGGACCCATCAAGGGTTGGGGGTGTGGTCAATGTTGGGGTGTGGTCAATGTTGGGGGTGTGGCCAATGGATGGGGACCCATCAAGGGTTGGGGGTGTGGCCAATGGATGGGGACCCATCAAATGTTGGGGGTGTGGCCAATGGATGGGGACCCATCAAGGGTTGGGGGTGTGGTCAATGTTGGGGGTGTGGTCAAGGGTTGGGGGCGTGGCCAATGGATGGGGACCCATCAAGGGTTGGGGACATCATCAAGGTATCCCTTCCAATTTTTTGATTTCTCCTCCTGCTTTTTAAACTTTCCCTCCCAAGTTTTGGGGTTTCTCCCCCAATTTTTGGCCTTTTGCCCCCATTTTTGGTGTTTCTCCTCCAATTTTTGGGGTTTCCCCCCCAATTTTTGGGATTTCCCCCCATTTTTTGGGATTTCCCCCCAATTTTTAGGATTTCCCCCCATTTTTTGGGGTTTCCCTCCCATTTTCCCATTTTTCCCCATTTCCTCCCCCAATTTTTCACACTTTCCCCATTTCCAACCTTTCCTCTCCATTTTTTGGGATGTCC
>NW_005055140.1:18917-21006 GCF_000277835.1 Geospiza fortis
TTTCCCCCCTTTCCCCTCCATTTTTTGGGATGGCCCCCCCCCCCCGTTTTTTGAGGTATTCTCATTTTTTGGGGGCGTTCTCCTCATTTTTTGGGGCGTTTTTGCCGTTTTTCGAGGTTTTTCACCCCAAGATTTGGGGGTGCCCACCTTGCTGTCGTAGAACTTCTCCCGCTTGTCGGTGAGCACGGAGCGCACGACGATTCCGGAATATTCTATCACCATCTCCCCGGCCTCGATGTTCCTCTTGCAGAACAGGCCCCTCCCGTGGATGGCCGAGCTGCATTTGGGGGGGTCAGGGTCACCCCCAAATTTTGGGAACTCCAAAAATCCCAAAAAATTCCCCCAAAAATCCACCCAAGAAAGCTGAAAACCCCATAAAAATTCACCGAATTTCAACCAAAAATCCACCCCAGGAACCCCAAAATTCCCCCAAAATTCCCCCAAATTCCCCCCCTGTCTGTGCATGGTTGTGCTCAGGGGGGGCCAGGGTCACCCCCAAATCCGGGGAACCCCAAAAATCCCGAAATTCACCCAAAAATCCACCCGGGAACCTCAAATTTCACCCAAAAAAACGCCCAAATATTCTGCTCAAAATCCACCCCAGCTGTGCCAGGTGTGCCCAGGTGCCCCAGGTGTATCTGAGATGTTACCAAGTGTGCCCAGGTGCCCCAGCTGTGCCCAGGTGTGCCCGCAGGTGCCCCAGCTGTGCCCAGGTGTGCCCTAGGCGTCCCCAGCTGTGCCCAGGTGTATCTCAGGTGTACCCCAGGTGTGCCCAGGTGTGTCTCAGGTGTATCTCAGCTGTGCCCAGGTGTGCCTCACCTGTGTTTGGGGTCCTTCCTGAGCAGCCCCGCCAGCAGGGAGCGGCTCTCGGGCCCCAGGCTGCGCGGGAAGCGCAGCTCCTCGAGCAGGATGAGCTCGAAGAGGCGCTCGTGGTCGGGGCTGTAGAACGGGAGGCGCCCGCACAGCATCTCGTACATCACCACGCCCAGCCCCCACCAGTCCACGGCGCGGCCGTAGTCGTTGTCTTCCAGGACCTGGGGGGAGGGACAGAACGGGGGTCAGGGGTGTGACCTGCCAGGACCTGCGGGGAGTGAAGATGAGAGGTGTGACCTGCCAGGACCTGTGGGGAGGGAGAGAACGGGAGTCAGGGGTGTGACCTGTCTGGACCTGAAGGGACAAAGTCATGGGTGTGACCTGCCAGGACCTGTGGGGAGAGAGAGAACGGGGTCACGTGCCAGGACCTGGGGGGACAAAGTCATGGGTGTGACCTGCCAGGACCTGGGGTGGTAAATTCAGGGAGTGTCATCTTCCAGGACCTAAAGAGGGGACAGGGAACGGGAGTCATGGGTGTGACCTGCCAGGACCTGTGGGGAGTGAAGGAATGGGGTCACCCGCCAGGACCTGAGGGGTAAATTCAGGGAGTGTCATCTTCCAGGACCTAAAGGGGGCACAGAGAACGGGGTCACCTGCCAGGACCAGAGGGGACAAAGTCAGGGGTGTGACCTGCCAGGACCTGGGGGGTAAATTCAGGGAGTGTCATCTTCCAGGACCTAAAGGGGGCACAGAGAACGGGGTCACCTGCCAGGACCAGAGGGGACAAAGTCATGGGTGTGACCTGCCAGGACCTGAGGGGAGAGAGGGAACGGGGTCACCTGCCAGGACCTAAAGGGGCACAAGTCATGAGGAAGCTCCTCAGGATTTTGGGGAAATTTGGGATTTTGGGGAATTCTCTGAGCATTTCGGGGGAATTTTTGGGGGATTTGGGGATTTTTTTTTTTGGCAATTTTGGGATTTTTGGGGGGAATTTGGGGATTTTTTCTGGAACCCTCCCAAAATCCCAAGCACTCCCCCAATAAAAACCCCAAAACCAATAAAATTCCCGAGACCCCCCCCTCCCCAAAATCCGAACAAAGAAACCAAAAACCAAAATCTTCCCTCCAAATTGGGGATATCCTAAAATCCCAAGAAATGCCCCAAAAATCTCTCATGGGAACACCAAAAATGCCCCAGGACCTCAGGATTTTGGGGAACCCCAAAAAACCCCTCAGGTAAGAATGGATATCAGGTCTACCCCCATTGAAGTGTATTG
>NW_005055141.1:0-1861 GCF_000277835.1 Geospiza fortis
CTGTCGCCGAGTTTCTCTGTCCCCTCATTGTCCCCACCGTCCTGTCCGTTGTCCCCGCTGTCCTCTGTGCTCACCGTCGTGTCCCCTCATTGTCCCCACGCCACCCCAACCGTGTCCCCGTGATGTCCCCTCATTGTCCCCATGCCACCCCAACCGTGTCCCCATCCTGTCCCCTCATTGTCACCACAGCCACCCTGACCATGTCCCCTCATTGTCCGGATCCCCACCCCAACCTGTCCCTGCATTGTCCCCACGGTGTCCTGACTCCCATCCCCTGTCCCCTCACCATCCCCATGTCCCCACAATGTCCCCTTGCTCTCCCCTCCATGTCCTGATTGCCTCCCCAACCTGTCCCCTCATCATCTTCATGTCCCCACAATGTCCCCTTGCTCTCCCCTCCATGTCCTGATTGCCACCCCAACCTGTCCCTGCATTGTCCCCACGGTGTCCTGACTCCCATCCCCTGTCCCCTCGCCATCCCCATGTCCCCACAATGTCCCCTTGCTCTCCCCTCCATGTCCTGATTGCCACCCCAACCTGTCCCCTCATCATCTTCATGTCCCCACAATGTCCCCACAATGTCCCCTCAATGTCCCCTCAATGTCCTGATTCCCACCCCACCCTGTCCCCTCCTTGTCCCCACGATGTCCCCACGATGTCCCCGTGATTCCCACCCCAACCTGTCCCCTCGCTGTCCCCTCTATGTCCTAATTGCACCCCAACCTGTCCCCTCCTTGTCCCCATGATGTCCCCATGTCCATGCCCTCTATCTCCACCCCAACCTTGTCCCCTCAATGTCCCCTCTCTGTCCCCTCCATGTCCTGATTCCCACCCCTCTGTGACCCCTCAATGTCCCATCTCTGACCCCTCACTGTCCCCCATCCCAGCCCCTGATTGTCCCTGATTGTCCCCTCACTGTCCCCCATCCCAGCCCCTGATTGTCCCCTCTCTGTCCCCCATCCCAGCCCCTGATTGTCCCTGATTGTCCCGTCTCTGTCCCCCACCGTGTCCCGATTCCCACTCCAATCGGACCCCTCAAGTTCCTGATTTCCCACCTCAACCCATCCCCTCTCTGTCCCCTCCATGTCTCGATTCCCGCCCCATGATTGTCCCCTCGCTGTCCCCTCTGTGTCCCCTCCCAGACCATGCTGAAGCTGCTGGTGTGCGGCTCGGGCTGCTGATCCCGATCCCGCAGTACCCGCTGTCCTCTCGCTGTCCCCTCAACGTCCCAGTTCCCACCCCGTCATTGTCCCCTCCATGTCCCGATTCCCAACCCATTCTGACCCCTCCATGTCCCATCCCATTCCCCTCACTCACCCCTCAATGTCCCCTCTCTGTCCCCTCAATGTCCCGATTCCCACCTCAACCCATCCCCTCGCTGTCCCCTCTCCGTCCCCTCGATGTCCCCTCAATGTCCCAATCCCCACACCCCGATTGTCCTCTGATTGTCCCCTCCATGTCCCGCTTCGTACCCCCTGATTGTCCCCTCACTGTCCCCTCGCTGTCCCCTCACTGTCCCCCATCCCATCCCCTGATTGTCCCCTGATTGTCCTCTCAATGTCCTGATTCCCACCCCACTCTGACCCCTCAACTCATCCCCTCACTGTCCCTTCTCTGTCCCCTTTGTGTCCCAATTCCCACCTTACTCTGACCCCTCAATGTCCCATCTCTGTCCCCTCAATGTCCCCTCCATGTCCCAATTCCCACCTTACTCTGACCCCTCAATGTCCCCTCTCTGTCCCCTCAATGTCCCCTCCATGTCCCAATTCCCACCTTACTCTGACCCCTCAATGTCCCATCTCTGTCCCCTCAATGTCCCCTCCATGTCCCAATTCCCACCTTCCTCTGACCCCTCAATGTC
>NW_005055141.1:3843-7140 GCF_000277835.1 Geospiza fortis
CTCTCGGTGGGATCTGTGGTGTATCTCGGGTGGGACCCGTGGTGTATCTCGGGGGGGATCCATGTGGTGGGACCCGTGGTGTATCTCGGGCGGGACCCGTGGTGTCTCGATCTCGGTGGGGTGAGCCCCGCGCGTGCCCCAGGCCAGGTGCAGAGCCGCGAGTGCATCGAGCAGGTCATCAAGTTCGCCTACGAGGAGAAGCTCTTCCTGCTGGCCGATGAGGTGGGCGGGGCCGGGGCCACCCGGGGCGTGTCCCCCGTTCCCGGGAAAAGCCCGGGATTCCCGGAATGACATCCCGGGATGTGCCCTCGTCCCCACGCCAGGTGTACCAGGACAACATCTACGCCGAGGGCTCGGCCTTCCACTCCTTCAAGAAGGTCCTGATGGAGCTGGGGCCGCCCTACGCGGACTCGGTGGAGCTGGCCTCCTTCCACTCCATCTCCAAGGGATTCATGGGAGAGTGAGTCCTGGGAACGCCGGGAATGCCGGCCTGGCGGGAGAGTCACCACGGGCCCCGTGGGACGTGGCATGGAGGTGCCACCACCCCATGGATCTCCTGGGGGTGGGATCATGGATTGTCATGGACGTCATGGACTGGGGATGGACATGTCACCACCACCCCATGAATCTGCTGGGCATAGGGCTGGGAACATGGATTGCCATGGATTAGGGATGGAGGTGCCACCACCCCATGGATTGTCATGGATTTGGGATGGAGAGGCCATCACCCCATGGATCTCCTGGGGGTGGGGTTGGGGTCATGGATTGGGGATGGAGGTGCCACCACCCCATGGATTGTCATGGATTTGGGATGGAGAGGCCATCACCCCATGGATCTCCTGGGATTGGGGTCATGGATTGCCATGGATTGTCATGGACTGGGGATGGAGAGGCCACCACCACTCCATGGATCTCCTGGGATGGGGTTGGAGGTGGCACTGGATGCGGATGTTGAGATTCCATGGATGCCATGTCTTATCCACGGATTCCCATCCCAAATCCCCATCCATGGGTCCTTATCCATGGGTTCCTATCCATGGATCCCATCCATGGATCCTTCTCCATAGGTTCCTATCCATGGATTCCCATCCCAAATCCTCATCCATGGCTCTTCACCCATGGATCCCACCCATATCTTCCATCCATGGGTCCTTCTCCAAAGGTTCCTATCCATAGGTTCCTATCCACGGATTCCCATCCCAAACCCCCATCCATGGATCCTTCTCCAAAGGTTGCCATCCATGGATTCCCATCCTAAACCCCCATCCATGGATGGCACCCATGGACATTGGTTCCTGTCCTTGGATCCTATCCATGGGTCCCTCTCCATCGGTTCTTATCCAAGTATTCCTAACTGAAATCCTCATCCATGGATCCCATGCATGGGTCCCTCTCCAAAGGTTCCCATCCATGGATCCCATCCATGGATCCTTCTCCAAAGGCTCCCATTCATGGGTCCCATCCATGGGTCCTTCTCCATAGGTTCCCATCCATGGATCCCATCCATGGATCCTTCTCTAAAGGTTCCTATCCATGGATCCTATCCCAAATCCCCATTCATGGGTCCCATCCATGAGTCCTTCTCCATAGGTTCCCATCCACGGATTCCTATCCCAAACCCCCATCCATGGGTGCCTCTCCAAGGGTTCCTACCCATGGATCCCATTCCATAGGTTCCCATCCATGGATTCCCATCCCAAACCCCATCCATGGATCCCATCCATGGATCCCACCCACATCTCCCATCCATGGCTGCCTCTCCATAGGTTCCCATCCATGGATCCCATCCCACATCTCCCATCGATAGGTCCTTCTCCAAAGGTTCCCATCCATGGATCCCATCCATGGGTGCCTCTCCAAGGGTTCCTACCCATGGATCCCATTCCATAGGTTCCCATCCATGGATTCCCATCCCAAACCTCATCCATGGATCCTATCCATGGATCCCACCCACGTCTCCCATCCATGCGTCCTTCTCCAAAGGCTCCCATCCCTGGATCCCATCCATGGCTGCCTGTCCATAGGTTCGCATCCATGGATCCCACCCACATCTCCCATCCATGGGTGCCTCTCCAAATGTTCTCATCCATAGATCCCATCCCAAACCCCATCCATGGATCTTCATCCATGGGTCCCACCCCCATCTCCCACATCTTGACCCGTCCCCGTCCCCGTTCCCGGTTCCTGGCATTCCCGGCATTCCCGGTTGATGGCGCCGTGTCCGGCAGGTGCGGCCTGCGGGGCGGGTACATGGAGGTGGTGAACCTGCACCCCGAGGTGAAGGCCGAGCTGTCCAAGCTCGTGTCCGTCCGTCTGTGCCCGCCCGTGCCCGGACAGATGATCCTGGACACCGTCATGGACCCGCCCAAGCCCGGAGAGCCGTCCTACGAGCGCTTCCAGGCGGTACGCACCGCGGGAATGGGATCTGTGGGATTGGGATCCTTGGGATTGGGATTGGGATGGGATTCATGGGACGGGATCCATGGGATTGGGATCCATGGGATTGGGATGGGATCCATGGGATGGGATCCATGGGATGGGATCCATGGGATGGGATCCATGGGATGGGATCCATGGGATGGGATCCGTGGTCATGGACCCGCCCAAGCCCGGAGAGCCGTCCTACGAGCGCTTCCAGGCGGTACGGAGCGGCGGGAATGGGATCCATGGGATTGGGATCCATGGGATCCATGGGATTGGGATTGGGGTGGGAATTAGGATTGGGATTGGGGTTGGTGTTGGGGTTGCTGTTGGGATTGGGGTGGGATGAGATCCCTGGGATTGGGATCCATGGTCATGGATCTGCCCAAACTCATCCTACGAGCGCTTCCAGGCGGTATGGAGCCGTTGGGGCGGGATTGGGATCCATGGGATCCATGGGATTGGGATTGGGATCCTTGGGATCCATGGGATTGGGATCCATGGGATTGGGATTGGGATTGGGATTGGGGTGGGATCCATGGGATGAGATCCACCCAAGCCCGGAGAGCCGTCCTACGAGCGCTTCCAGGTGGTACGGGGAGGTGGGATTGGGATCCATGGGATTGGGGTTGGGATCCATGGGATTGGGGTTGGGATTGGGATCCATGGGATTGGGGTTGGGATGGGATCCACGGGGTAATAGGATAATGGGACAATGGGATAATGGGATAATGGGATAATGGGATAACGTGGTAATGGGATGGGATAATGGAATTGAATTGGGATAATGGGGTAATGCAATAATGGGAAAATAGGATAACGGGATAACGGGATAACAGGATAACGGGATAACGGGATAACGGGATAACGGGATAA
>NW_005055141.1:9359-13160 GCF_000277835.1 Geospiza fortis
AGACGCACGGGGAAGGGGGGTGCGGGAGGGAGACACAACGGGAATGCGCCGGGAACAGGGCGGGAGACACAACGGGAATGCGGGAAAGGGAGGGAGACACACCGGGAATGAGGGAACGGGCAGGAGACACACCGGGAATGAGGGAAAGGGCAGGATTCCAAACTGGGATGGACGGGACTCCAACTGGGATGGATGGAATCCCAACTGGGACGGATGGAATCCCAACTGGGACATGTTGGGATGGACGGGGTCACAACCAGGAGATGTGGGAATGGATGGCATCCAGACTGGGAGATGTTGGGATGGATGGGATCCCAGCTGGGAGATGTTGGGATTGGTTGGATCCCAACAAGATGTTGGAATGGACGGAATCCCAACTGGGATGGATGGAATCCCAACATGGAGATGTGGGGTTGGATGGGATCCCAACCGGGAGATTTTGGGATGGACAGGATCCAAACTGGGAATGGGGAGATGGGCTTGATCCAAACTGGGAGATGTTGGGATGGGCGGGATCCCAACTGGGAGATGTTGGGATGGGAGGGATCCATCCAGTGATGGGATCCCAACTGGGAGATGTGGGGTTGGACAGGAGGCCAACTGGGATGGACAGGATCCCAGCGGGGATGGATGAGATCCAAGGTGGGAGATGTTGGGATGGGCAGGATCCCAACTGGGAGATGTGGGGTTGGACAGGAGGCCAACTGGGATGGACAGGATCCCAGCGGGGATGGATGAGATCCCAAGCGGGAGATGTTGGGATGGGCAGGATCCCAACTGGGAGATATTGGGAATGGGCGGGAGACACACCAGGAATGCAGGAACAGGTGGGAGACACACCGGGAATGTGGGGATGGGCGGGATCTCAAATGGGATGGATGGAATCCCAACGTGGAGATGTGGGGTTGGATGGGATCCCAACCAGAAGATGTGGGGATGGGCAGGATCCCAACCGGGATGGATGGAATCTCAGCCTGGAGATGTGGGAATAGGCAGGATCCAAACTGGGAGATGTTGGGATGGATGGAATCCCACCTGGGATGGAGGGGATCCAAACTGGGAGATGTTGGGATGGGCGGGATTCCAACTGGGATGGATGGAATCTCAGCCTGGAGATGTGGGAATAGGCAGGATCCAAACTGGGAGATGTTGGAAGGGATGGGAGCCAAACCCGGAATGTGGGGATGGGCTTGATCCCAACTGGGAGAGGTGGGAATGGACGGAATTCCAACTGGGATGGACGGGATCCAAACCGGATGTTGGGGATGGAAGGGATCCAAACTGGGAAATGTTTGGATGGACGGAATTCCAACTGGGATGGACGGGATCCATCCTGGGATGGACAGAATCCCAGCGGGGAGATGTTGGGGTGGATGGGATCCATCCCAATCCATGTGGGAGTCATTGGGATCGATCCCAGGAATTGTGGGACTCATCGGGATCGATCCTGATCCATGTGGGACTCATCAGGATCCATCCTGATCCACATGGGACTCATTGGGATCCATCCCAGGAACTGTGGGACTCATGGGGATGGATCCCAGGAATTTTGGGACTCATTGGGATCAATCCTGATCCATGTGGGACTCATTGGGATCGATCCCAGGAATTTTGGGACTCATTGGGATCAATCCTGATCCATGTGGGACTCATGGGAATGGATCCCAATCCATGTGGGACTCACTGAGATCGATCCCAGGAGTTGTGGGACTCATCGGGATCAATCCCAATCCATGTGGGATGTGTGGGACGATCCCTCATCCCCCTGTGGGATCGGATCCCCGTTTTTCCGACCCCGGAATTCTGTCCCCGATTCCCAGGAGAAGAAGCAGAGCCCGGACATGTTCTTCTGCATGAGGCTCCTGGAGGAAACCGGGATCTGCGTCGTCCCCGGGAGCGGCTTCGGGCAGAAGGAAGGCACCTACCACTTCCGGTGGGTTCCGGGGAGATCCCACCCCAAATTCCCTGTTCCTGGGAGATCCCATCCCAAAATCCGTTCTTGGAATCCCCCATCCCAAATTCTCCATTCCTGGGAGATCCCTCCCCAAATCCCCCATCCCAAATCCCCAAATCTCCAAATTCCCTGTTCCCAAATCCCCCCTCCCAAATCCCGAAATTTCCCCATCCCAAATCCACAAATTCCCAAATCCTCCATCCCAAATTCCCTGTTCCTAAATCCCCCCTCCCAAATCCCGTAATTTCCCCATCCCAAATCCACAAATTCCCAAATCCTCCATCCCAAATTCCCTGTTCTTCCATCCCAAATCCCCAAATCCTTAAACCCCAAATCCCCCCCATCCCAAATCCCTGTTCCCCCATCCCCAAACCTCAAATCCCCCAATCCAAATCCCCAAATCCCCAAGTCCCAAATTCCCTGTTCCTCCGTCCCAAATCTCCAAATCCTCAAATCCCCTCACCCTAAATCCCCAAATTCCCTGTACCCCCATCCCAAATCTTCCCATCCCCCATCCCAAAACCTCAAAATCCCTAAATCTCCAAATCCCAAATCCCCCCATCCCAAATCCCCAAATCCTTCAATCCCAAATTCCCCTTTCTTGGGATCACCCATCCCAAATTCCCTGTTCTTGGGAGGCCCTACCCCAAATCCCCCATCCCAAATCCCCAAATCCCAAAAACCCTGTTCCCCCATCCCAAATCCCCAAATCTTCCCATCCAAAATCCCCAAATCCCCCAATCCCAAATGCCCTGTTCCTGGCAGATCCCATCCCAAATTCCCTGTTCCTGAGAATCCCCATCCCAAATTCCCCATACTTGGGATCACCCATCCCAAATTCCCTGTTCCTGGGAGATCCCATCCCAAAATCCGTTCTTGGAATCCCCCATCCCAAATTCTCCATTCCTGGGAGATCCCTCCCCAAATCCCCCATCCCAAATCCCCAAATCTCCAAATTCCCTGTTCCCAAATCCCCCCTCCCAAATCCCGAAATTTCCCCATCCCAAATCCACAAATTCCCAAATCCTCCATCCCAAATTCCCTGTTCTTCCATCCCAAATCCCCAAATCCTTAAACCCCAAATCCCCCCCATCCCAAATCCCTGTTCCCCCATCCCCAAACCTCAAATCCCCCAATCCAAATCCCCAAATCCTCCATCCCAAATCCCCCCCATATCCCCAAATCCCCAAGTCCCAAATTCCCTGTTCCTCCGTCCCAAATCTCCAAATCCTCAAATCCCCTCACCCTAAATCCCCAAATTCCCTGTACCCCCATCCCAAATCTTCCCATCCCCCATCCCAAAACCTCAAAATCCCTAAATCTCCAAATCCCAAATCCCCCCATCCCAAATCCCCAAATCCTTCAATCCCAAATTCCCCTTTCTTGGGATCACCCATCCCAAATTCCCTGTTCTTGGGAGGCCCTACCCCAAATCCCCCATCCCAAATCCCCAAATCCCAAATTCCCAGTTCCCCCATCCCAAATCCCAAATTCCCCATTCCCCAAATCCCAAATCCCCAAATCCCAAATTCCCTGTTCCCCCATCCCAAATCCCCAAATCCCCCCACTCCAAATCCCCAAATCTTCCTATCCCAAATCCCCCAATCCCAAATCCCCAAATCCCCTCTTCTTGGGATTCCCACCCCAAATTCCCTGTTCCTGGGAGATCCCACCCCAAATCCCCAAATCCCCCATCCCAAATTCCCAAAATCCCCCCATCCCAAATCCTCTCATCCTAAATCGCCAAATCCCCCTTCCCAAATCCCCCATCCCAAACCCCCAAATCCCCAAATCCCAAATCCCCAAATCCCAAATCCCCAAATCCCAAACCCCCAAAACCTAAACCC
>NW_005055141.1:13989-16701 GCF_000277835.1 Geospiza fortis
GGGGGGTTTGGGGGTCGGGAGAAATTCTGAAGTCCCGAATCCTGAAATCCCAAAATCCCAAATCCCAGCATCCCCAAATTCAAGAGTATCGTGAAATCCCAAATCCCCAAATCCCAAAGACCCAGATCTCCAAATCCCAAAGTCCCAAAATCCCCAGGTTCTGAAATCCCAAATCCCCAAATCTCTAAATCCCTAAATCCTGAAATCCCCAAATTCTGAAATCTCAAATCCCCAAATCCCAAAGACCCAGATCTCCAAATCCCAAAGTCCCAAAATCCCCAGGTTCTGAAATCCCAAATCCCCAAATCTCTAAATCCCTAAATCCTGAAATCCCCAAATTCTGAAATCCCAAATCCCCAAATCCCAAAGTCCCCAAATCCCCAGGTTCTGAAATCCCAAATCCCCAAATCTCTAAATCCCTAAATCCTGAAATCCCCAAATTCTGAAATCTCAAATCCCCAAATTCTGATATCCCAAATCCCAGCATCCTAAATCACAGCACATCCTGAACTCCCAGCATCCCAAAACCCCCAAATCTCCAAATCCCAAAGTTCTGAAATCCCCAAATTCCAAAGTCCCAAAAATCTCCAAATTCTGAAATCCCAAATCCCCAAATCCCCACATCCAACAAGCCCAGCATCCCAAAATCCAACGCCACAAAATCCCAAGATCCCAAAATCCCCAACTCTAACACCTCCAACGTCCCAAAATCCCAATGCCCAACATCCCAAAATCCCAACACGTGATATCCCGAAATCCCTACACACAACAGCCCCAAATCCTGAAATCCCAACACTCCAAAACCCCCAAATCCCAACATCCTGAGATCCCAGCACCCCAAAATCCCCAAATCCCCAAATCCCAATACCCAACATCCTGAAATCCAAGATCCCGACACTCCCAAATCCCAATACCCAACATTCCAACATCTCACACGACTCCAACACCCCAAAATACCAAGATCCCAAGATCCCAAAATCCTGAAATCCCAACACCCCAAAATTCCAATATCCCAAATTCCAACACCCCAAAATCCCACAAATCAACACCCAACATCCCGAAGTCCCAACATCCCAAAATCCCAATGAGGTAAAATCCCCAAATTCCAACACCAAACGCCCCAAAATCCCCAAATCCCCAAAAGCCCGGCATCCCAACACCCCAAAATCCCCCGGTCCAACATCCCAAAATCCAACACACAGCACCCCAAAATCCCAGGATCTCAAATCCCGAAATACAACATCCCCAACATCCCAAAATCCCAACGACCAACATCCCGAAATCCCGAAATCCCAATGCACAACAGCCCCAAATCCCGAAATCCCAAATTCCCAACACCCCAAAACCCCAAGATCCCAAAATCCCCTAATCCAACACCCAGTATCCCAAAACCCCGACACACAACAGCCCCAAATCCCAAAACTCCAAAGTCCTAAAATCCCAACATTCAACATCCCAAAATCCAAGACCCAAAATCCCAACATCCTGAAATCCCAAATTCCCAAAATCTCAAAATCCCAAAGCATGATATCCCAAAATCCCAACACACAACAGCCCCAAATCCCTAAATCCCAAAATCCAACAGCCCAACATCCTGAAATTCCAACAACATCCCAAAATCCTCAAATCCCCAAAATCCCAAATTCAACTCCCAACATCCTGAGATCCCAACACCCCAAAACTCCAACATCCCACAAACCAACACCCAAAATCCCAAAATCCCAATGCCCAGCAGCCCAAAATCCCAACATCCGAAATCCCAAAGTCCCCAAATCCCAACATTCAACATCTCGAAATCCCAACAGCCCAAAATCCCAACATCCTGAAATTCCAGTACCCCAAAATCCCAAAGTCCCCAAATCCCAACAACCTCAGCAGCCCAAAATCCCAACATCCGAAATCCCAAAGTCCCCAAATCCCAACATTCAACATCTCGAAATCCCAACAGCCCAAAATCCCAACATCCTGAAATTCCAGTACCCCAAAATCCCAAAGTCCCCAAATCCCAACAACCTCAAAATCCCAAAATCCCCAAATTCCCAAATCCCAACACCAAGTCCCAGCCTCATCCCCCATCCTCCCAATGCCCCCAATGTCCCCAGTGTCCCCCCAACATCCCCAACGTCCCCAATGTGTCCCCAATGTGTCCCCAATGTGCCCAGTGTCCCCCCAACGTCCCCAATGTGTCTCCCAATGTCCCCTGTGTCTCCCAATGTCCCCAGTGTCCCCCCAATGTCCCCTGTGTCTCCCAATGTCCCCAGGATGTCCCCCCAATGTCCCCTGTGTCTCCCAATGTCCCCAGGATGTCCCCTTGTCCCCACAATGACCCCACTGTTCTCAATGTCCCCCTGTGCCCCCAATGTCCCCCCCAATGTCCCCGTGTCCCCACAGTGTCCCCTGTCCTCAAGCTGTCCCCAGTGTCCCCCAATGTCCCCTGCAATGTCCCCATATCCCCACAGTGTCCTCTGTCCCAGGGTGGCTCTTGTCCCCAAGGTGGCCCCCTGTCCCCAGGATGTCCCCAGGCTGTCCTGGACATCCCCAGTGTCCCCAGGATGTCCCCATTCCCAGTCCCTGTCCCATCCCTCCATTGTGTCCCTGTCCCATCCCTGTCCCTGTCCCTGTCCCATCCCTGTCCCTGTCCCTGTCCCATCCCTGTCCCATCCCCATTCCCAGTCCCTGTCCCATCCCTCCATTGTGTCCCTGTCCCATCCC
>NW_005055141.1:19068-20981 GCF_000277835.1 Geospiza fortis
AAAAATCCAATAAAACCCCGATAAAATCCCAATAAAACAATCCACAAATTTTCCCATTTCTTTATTGGATAAAATCCCAATAAAATCAGAATAAAATCCAAATAAAATCCGAATAAAATCCCCAAAACATCCCAAAAAAACCTCAATAAAATCCCAGCAAAATCTTCATCAAATACTCAAAAAATCCCAAAAGTTTTGGGTTTTTTTCCTGATTTTTGGGTTTTTTTTCGTGATTTTTGTGGGGGTTTTTTTCGTGAATTTTTGGGCTTTTTTCCTGGATTTTTGGGATTTTCCGCACATTTTTTAGTTTTTTTTCCCCACAGTTTTTGGGTTTTTTTCCTGGATTTTTGGGATTTTTTTTCCTGAATTTTTTTGGTTTTTTTCCTGAACTTTTTGGCTTTTTTTTTTCCCCCAGATTTTTAGAGTTTTTCCCACATTTTTTGGGTTTTTTTCCCAACAGTTTTTGGGTTTTTTCCCCTGATTTTTGGGATTTTTTTTTCCTGATTTTTTTTGTTTTTTCCCACAATTTTTGGGGTTTTTCCCACATTTTTTTGGTTTTTTTCCTGACAGTTTTTGGGATTTTATTCCTGATTTTTTTTGGGTTTTTTTCCTGAATTTTTTGGTTTTTTTCCCGGATTTTTGGGGGTTTTTCTCACAGTTTTTTGGGGTTTTTTTCCTGACAGTTTTTGGGGTTTTTTTCCTGATTTTGGGATTTATTTTTCCTGAACTTTTGGGGTTTTCCCCACATTTTTTGGGTTTTTTCCCCCCAAATTTCCCAAGCTTTCTCCCATCATTTTGGGGATTTTATTCCTGCCAGTGTTTGAGATTTTCCTCCAAAATTTTTTGGGGCTTTTTTTCCTGCATTTTTTGGGATTTTTTCCTCAATTTTTAAAATTTTTTTCCCCACATTTCCCAATCTTTGCCCTGAAGTTTTTGGGGATTTTCTCCCCAATTTTTGGGGTTTTTTCCTGATGTTGATCCTCAAACGTTTGCAGTTTTTTCCTGACACTTATCCCGAATTTTTGGGGGTTTTTCCCGAGGATTCTCCCAGAAAATTTTGGTTTTTTTCTGGAATTTTTGGGTTTTTTTGAGCGAATTTGGTGGGGTTTTTTTACCTAAATTTTTTTGTTTGTTTTGAATTTTGGCGGTTTTATTTTCCTGCATTTTTTGCGTTTTTCTCTGCAGTTTTCTGGGTTTTTCACACGGATTTTTGGGGTTTTTTTCCCCATAATTTTTTGGGGATTTTTCACAGTTTTTTTGGAATTTTTTGGGGTTTTTTTCCCCCCAGTTTTCTGCGATTTTCACACATTTTTTGGGATCTTTTGGGTTTTTTCCCCATAGTTTTTTGGGAGTTTCCCCCCAGTTTTTGGGATTTTGGGGGTTTTTTCCCCACAGTTTTTTGGGATTTTCACACATTTTTGGGATTGTTTTGGGGTTTTTTCCCCATAATTTTTTTGGGATTTTCACACGGTTTTTTGGGATTTTTTTTTGTTTTTTCCCTCCAGTTTTTGGGATTTTTTGGGTTATTTCCCCCCCAGTTTTCGGGATTTTCACACGGTTTTTTGGGATTTTTTTCCCCATAATTCTTTGGGATTTTCACACTTTTTTGGGATTTTTTCGGGTTATTTTCCCCCCAGTTTTTGGGGATTTTTTGGGTTTTTTTCCCCCCAGTTTTTGGGATTTTTTGGGGTTATTTTCTCTGCAGTTTTTGGGGTTTTTGGGGTTTTGGTTCCCTCATTCCCAGGCGAGGATCTCGAGGCTCTGGAACTCCGCGCTCAGGAGAACCCAAAGTTTTGGGGTTTTTCAGTGGATTTTGGGGCTTTTCCCCCGAGGTTTTTGGGATTTTTCACACGGGTTTGTGAGATTTTTTTGGGTTTATTTCCCCCCAGTTTTTGGGGGATTTTTTGGGGTTA
>NW_005055142.1:0-428 GCF_000277835.1 Geospiza fortis
ATGGAGCCCACGGGGACAGGGGCCCCATCGGGGGTGGGGATCACACAGGGACCCCTCTATGAGGGGCACGGAACCCATGGGGACAGGGCAAGGGACACCAGCACCCCATCACAGGAATGGCTCACATCAGGACAGGGATGCCCCATGAGGGCCATGGATCCCACAGGGACTGCGTGAGGGGCATGGATCACACAGGGACAGGGTAAGGGACATTTCTGCCCCATTAGGGCCATGCATTACACAAGGACAGGGACCCCCTTCGGGGCTCTGCACCCTGTCAGGGTCACACACCACCGGGACAGGGACAGGCTGTGCCCTGTGGCAGCCCTGTCCGTCCCGTTAATTGAGAATTACCCTCCAATTAACGTGGTGGCACGTGTGTCCCCCCTCCCCTCACTGCCCCGGCCGCCGCTGCGTCCCCCTGCTCC
>NW_005055142.1:9983-10747 GCF_000277835.1 Geospiza fortis
GATCATGTCCGGGGTGAGCTCGCTCTCGGCGCGCGCCACGGCCGTGCTGAAGGCGCTGCCCTTGCGGATCCAGAAGGATTTGAGGGTCCTGGGGGGCGAGGGGGGTGTTGGATCCTCACCGGCTGCTTTAATTAACGCTAATTTCATTAATGACCACCTTCACTTTCTTTATTTAACGTTTCACCCGCACGAGTTTTACACAGCGCCTTTCACTGGGGCTGTTACACGGTGAAAATCTTGATTTTACTGAATTTATCTCCAGTAAATGAAACCAAAAGGGTTTGAAAACGCGGCAGAAAGGCCTCGAATTTATGGCTCATCAAGGACAGAAAAATCAGCAAATACTGAGAAAAACAAAAGCCTGGGAAACTGGGATATCCCCATCCTGACAAAAGGACTTAAGAGCAGGGATCAAACTGAGAACTGATTAACGAGCACCCCACAGCGCCAATTAACGAGCACAATTGTGTCACTCAGGAGCGACAAACGCGGATTTGCCCGGCCCCACTCACACTTCCAGCAGCAGCTTCCTCCTCTTGAGCTCGGAGCGCTCCCGCTCGGGCAGGGCCCCCCCGGCCCTCACCTGGCCCAGCTGCTCCTGCACCGCGTCCTGCACCGAGGGCACCTGGGGGGGCACGGGGGTGGGCACGGCCCAACGGGGACCCCGGGGGCAGCAGACCCCTCCCCAAACACGGCTGATGCACACGGAGCCCGTTTGTCCCCCCTCGTTCATGGAGACCCTGGCCCATCCCCTCCCAACATTA
>NW_005055142.1:13267-13896 GCF_000277835.1 Geospiza fortis
GGGGAGGCAGGTGGATGGGAGGACGCTCCAGTGTTTTGTGAGGGGAGAGAATGGAGGGGCCTTCCCGTCTTTTCTGAAGGGAGAGTGGGGGGATCCTCCTGTGATCTGTGAGGGGAGAGAATGGGAAGACCCCCTGTGACTTCTGAGGGGAGAAAGGGGGGGGAGGCGTGGTGTTCTCTGAGGGGAGAAAATTGAGTGAACCCCCCTCCCAACCCGATCCGTGAAGGAAAAGTGGAGTGATCCTCCTGTGTTCTTTAAAGAAAGAATGGGGGATTTCTCTGTTCTGTGAGGGGAGAATGAAGAGACTGCCCTGTGATCTGTGAGGGAAAAAGAAGGGATCTTTATCTTTGTGTGCTCTATGAGGGGAGAGAACGGGGGACCCCGTGTGCTCTTTGGGGTGACAGGGGACGCAGGAGCCGCTCCTCAGGTGCGGGGACAGGGAGGATGAGGGTGCTCAGGGTCAGCCCTGGGCAGGCAGAGCAGGTGCACGAGCAGCAGGAAAAGGATTGCGAGCAGCACAGCAGCCACATGGGTGCTCCTGGGGGACTTTGCTTTCCTCTGCAACCCTAAAACCACGCAGCAAAGAGAGCTGCCCTGAGCTCCTGGTGGGAGCTGAGGGGTTTGGGGCG
>NW_005055142.1:14342-15275 GCF_000277835.1 Geospiza fortis
GCTTCGTCCTCCCCGCCGGCAAGTTCTACGGCGACGCCGAGAAGGACAAAGGTGAGCCGGGCTCCCGGCAGGTGGGGGAAGAGCTCCGGGCTGGGGTTTTTTTCCCCATTTCCCCACCACGCCCCACGTCCCGCAGGGATCCAGACGAGCCAGGACGCCCGGTTCTACGCCCTGTCCTCGCGCTTCGAGCCCTTCAGCAACCGCGACAAGACGCTGGTGGTGCAGTTCACTGTGAAGCACGAGCAGAACATCGACTGCGGCGGCGGCTACGTCAAGCTCTTCCCGGCCAGCCTGAGCCAGGAGGACATGCACGGCGACTCCGAGTACAACATCATGTTCGGTGGGTGTCCCCCTGATCCCCCAGCCCCCTCAGGGTGGGCTCAGCCCCTCTCTGACCCTCAACGTCTCCCCCAGGCCCCGACATCTGCGGCCCTGGTACCAAGAAGGTTCACGTGATCTTCAACTACAAAGGCAAGAACGTGTTGATCAACAAGGACATCCGCTGCAAGGTGGGTCTGGGGGGCTCTGGGGGTGCTGCTGTCCCCGTTTGGGGGTGTCCAGCCCTGCTGAGCCCCCCTGTGCCCCCAGGATGACGAGTTCACCCACCTGTACACGCTGGTGCTGCGGCCCGACAACACCTACGAGGTGAAGATCGACAACGCCCGCGTGGAGTCGGGGAGCCTGGAGGAGGACTGGGATTTCCTGCCCCCCAAAAAGATCAAAGACCCCGAGGCCAAGAAACCCGACGACTGGGACGAGAGGGCCAAGATCGATGACCCCGAGGACACCAAGCCCGAGGTGGGCAGGGGGAGCTTTGGTAGAGCGCTGGTGGGATTTGGGGGGCTGGGGGGAGCCCTGAGGGGTTTGAGGGAGGAGCTGGGAGGAACTTGGGGGTCTCCATGAGCTTTGGGGGGGTTTTCTAATAAAATCCCA
>NW_005055142.1:17205-18180 GCF_000277835.1 Geospiza fortis
GGTGGGGGGGCTCCGTGCGCCCCCAATTCCCATTCTGGGGAGGGGGATCCGGTGGGGGCGCCTGCAGTCCCCGCTTGGAGATTGTGCAGATTTACTGGGGAAGGTTTTTTGGGATCGTTTGTGGAGGTTCCATTGGGAAGATCCCTTAGGCACATTTGGGATTGGTGCCTGCCCTGCTCCGGGGATCATTTCTCCCGATTCTTTTGGAAATATCCGGGATTTGTGCCTCCCCCCGGGGTCCGTTTGTGGAGACTTAGTTGGGAAGGTGCTTTAGGAACATTCGGCATTTGCACAGATTTCTTTGGCAATGTTCCTTATGAACATTTGGGATTTGAGTCTCCTCCTGGGGTCATTTGTGAGAATTCATTCAGGGCGATTCTTTGGGATCATCCGTGGAGATTTAATTGGGAAGATTCTGTGGGAACGTTTGGTTTGAGGAGGTTTAGTCAGGAAGATTCTCTGGGAACATTTGGGGTTTGAGGAGGTTTATTCAGGAAGATTCTCTGGGAACGTTTGGGGTTTGAGGAGCTTTATTCAGGAATATTTTCTGGGAACATTTGGGGTTTGAGGAGGTGTATTCAGGAAGATTCTCTGGGAAGGTTTGGGGTTTCACTTGGGATTCGAGCCCGCTTTGCTCTGGGGGGCTCGCGAGGGTCCCGGGTGCCCTGCCCGGGGCTGTTTGTGCCTCCCCTGCCCGGGGGGTCCCGCGGGGGTTCCCGAGCCCCCCTGACCCCCCCGGTGCAGGTGCGGGCCCTGAAGGAGAAGATCGAGGCCGAGAAGGGCAGCGAGGCCTTTCCCGTGGCCGGGCAGAAGCTGATCTACGCCGGCAAGATCCTGAGCGACGACGTGCCCATCCGCGAGTACCGCATCGACGAGAAGAACTTCGTGGTGGTCATGGTCACCAAGGTGGGCCGGGGGGGAGCTGGGGGGGCTCTGTGTGAACTTTGGGGGGTCTGGGAGCCATTTGGGGAACCC
>NW_005055142.1:20500-20863 GCF_000277835.1 Geospiza fortis
CCGGAGCAGCCCCCGCCCGAAGGTCAGTGGGCGGGGCATGGGGTGGGGCCCCGTGAGGCTCCGCCCCCTTGGTGGGTGGGGTTAAACACTCAGAAATCACCTTAGTGATTGATGGGGGTGTGGTCTGGGTGAGCTGTCCTTGTTTGGGGTGTGTCCTGGGGTAAGCCACACCCACTTTTGTGTGGTCTAGGCCACACCCATTTGGGGCATGGTCTGTGATGGTGGAAGGAGTCCATGTGGCCCCACTCCATCCAGGTGTCGGTGGGGGGTGTGGTCTCACCACACCCTATTGTGGGAGTGGCTTGGCCACACCCTAATGTGGGTGTGGTTTAACTGCACCCCATTGTGGGTGTGGTTTATCCA
>NW_005055143.1:0-2711 GCF_000277835.1 Geospiza fortis
CCAAAAATACCCCAAGCACACCCCAAAAATACCCCAGAACCGGGGCAGCACCACCAGCAGTGCCCCTGTGGGAATGGGGTCAGGGCCCCCCCAAACCCCAGGCACCCCAAAACCCGGAACACCCCAAAACCGGGCAGGGGGAGGGGAAATGGGGATTGAGGGGGAGTTTTCATCCAAAACGGGGAGTCTGGGGATCCCTCCCGCCGCTTTGGGGGAACATCCCTCTGATTTTGGGAACCCTCCCTCTGATTTTGGGGATCCCTCCCTCTGATTTTGGGAACCCTCCCTCTGATTTTGGGGATCCCTCCCTCTGATTTTGGGGATCCCTCTGGTTTTGGGGTCTTTCCCCCCCATTTTCTGCTCCCCTTTCCCATTTTTGGCCTTTTTCTCCCCATTTCCAGGGTCCAGCTGCCAGGGCTGACCCAATGTTCGGAGCCCTTCACACTTTTAGGGTTCCTTATCCTGTTTTTAACGTTCTTTATCCCATTTTCAGGGTCCCCATCCCATTCTTAGTGTCCCCTATCCCTTTTTTGGGGTCTCTTATCCCATTTTTAGCACCCTAATTCCATTTTTGGGATCTCTTATCCCATTTTTAGCACCCCTAATTCCATTTTCAGGGTCTCTTATCCCATTTTTAGCATCCCTAGTTCCATTTTTGGGGTTTCTGACCCTATTTTGAACACCCCTAATTCCATTTTTGAGGATTTTTAGCACCCCTAATTTCATTTTTGGGATCTCTTATCCCATTTTTAGCACCCCTAATTCCATTTTTTGGGATTTTTAGCACCCCTAATTTCATTTTTGGGATCTCTTATCCCATTTTTAGCACCCCTAATTCCATTTTTGGGATCTCTTATCCCTTTTCCCCTGCTGGCCGGCCTGACCCTCTCCATTGACCCCCCGCAATTTTTGGGGTCCCCCGTGCTGGTTTTGGGGACCCCTCCCCATTTCTGGGTTCCCCCATTCTGTTTTTGCAGTCCCCACCCCATTTCCAGGACCCATCCCTTCATTTCTGCGCCTCCCTCCCCGTTTTTGGGGCAGTTTCTCCCCATTCCCAGGGTCCTGCCATGACGCACAGCGCCCCCTCAATCCATCCCCCCCCAATTTTCAGGGTCCCTTTTCCCACTTTTGGGATCCCTCACCCCATTTTCAGCCCCCCAGCCCCATTTTTGCTGCCCCTTTTCCCATTTTTAGGTCCCCTCTACCATTTTTGGACCCCACTCCCGTGGTTCCCGCCACTGCTCACAGCGCCCCCTGCGGGCCGGGAGGACCCCCCGTTCCCTTTATTCCCGCCCCCCTCAATTTTGGGGTCTCTTTTCCCAGTTTCAGGGTTCCCCACCCCCTTTTTGGCGCCCCTTTTCCCGTTTCTGGTGTCCCCAGTCCCATTTTCAGCGCCCCTCTCCCCATTTTTGGCATTTTTCACCCCATTTCTGGGGGCCCTGCAGCGATGCACGGCGCCCCCTGCTGGCCGGGAGGACCCAGCGTCCCCTCACACCGACCCCGCCATTTTGGGATCCCCAATCCCCTTGCCAGCGCCCCTTTTCCCATTTTGGGATCCCCAATCCCCTTCCCAGCACCCCTTTTCCCATTTTGGGATCCCCAATCCCATTCCCATTCCCCCTTTTCCCATTTTGGAATCCCCAATCCCACTCCCAGCACCCCTTTTCCCATTTTGGGATCCCCAATCCCATTCCCATTCCCCCTTTTCCCATTTTGGAATCCCCAATCCCACTCCCAGCACCCCTTTTCCCATTTTGGGATCCCCAATCCCATTCCCATTCCCCCTTTTCCCATTTTGGGCTCCCCAATCCCATTTTCAAAGTTTCCAATTCAATTTTTGGGCTCCCCAATCCCACTTCCAGAGCCTCTTTTCCCATCTCAGGGTCCCCAATCCCATTTCTGGTGCCCTTTTTCCCACTTTCAGCCTCTCCAATCCCATTTCTGGCCTCCTCAACCCCATTCCCAGCGCTCCTTTTCCCATTTCCAGGGTCCCCAATTCCATTTTCCCATTTCCCAACCCCATTTCAAGGCCCCCCCAGTGCCATTCCCAGTGTCCCCAATCCCATTCCCAGTGTCCCCAGTGCCATTCCCAGTGTCCCCAATCCCATTCCCAGTGTCCCCAATCCCGTTCCCAGTGTCCCCAATCCTGTTCCCAGTGCCCCCAATCCCATTCCCAGTGTCCCCAATCCCGTTCCCAGTGTCCCCAATCCCGCCCCCAATCCCATTTTTAGGGTCCCCAATCCCATTTTTGGGGTCCCCAATCCCATTTTAAGGGTCCCCAATCCCATTTTTGGGGTCCCCAATCCCATTTTAAGGGTCCCCAATCCCATTTTTGGGGTCCCCAGTGCCATTTTGGGGCTGTACCCGATGTCTCGGGGGCCGTGCCCTGCAGCAGTGTCCCCAATCCCATTCCCAGTGTCCCCAATCCCATTCCCAGTGTCCCCAGTGCCATTCCCAGTGTCCCCAATCCTGTTCCCAGTGTCCCCAATCCCGTTCCCAGGGTCCCCAGTGCCATTCCCAGTGTCCCCAATCCCATTTTGGGGCCATACCCGATGTCTCGGGGGCCGTGCCCTGCAGCAGTGTCCCCAGTCCCATTTTTGGGGTCCCCAATCCCATTTTTGGGGTCCCCAGTGCCATTTTTGGGGCCGTACCCGATGTCTCGGGGGCCGTGCCCTGCAGCAGTGTCCCCAATCCCATTCCCAGTGTCCCCA
>NW_005055143.1:3505-4469 GCF_000277835.1 Geospiza fortis
AGGGGTCAGGGACAGGGACACCAGGGGTCAGGGACAGGGACATGAGGGGTCAGGGGACAGGGACACCAGGGGGACAGCTCTCTGCCACTGGGGACAGGGACAGGGACAGTGTGAGCCCTGCCACTGGGGACAGGGACACGAGGGGTCAGGGACAGGGACAGCTCACACAGCTCCCTGCCGCTGGGGACAGGGACAGGGACACCAGGGGTCAGGGACAGGGACAGCTCACACAGCTCCCTGCCGCTGGGGACAGGGACAGGGACAGCCCTGCCGCTGGGGACAGGAACATGAGGGGTCAGGGACAGGGACAGCGTGAGCCCTGCTGCTGGGGACAGGGACAGGGGGGTCAGGGACAGGGACACCTCGGGGGGACAGGGACGGGACAGCTCAGGGGACAGGCACAGCTCGCACAGCCCCCTGCCACTGGGGACAGGGACACGGAGGGCTCAGGGGACAGGGACGGGGACAGCATGAGCCCTACCACAGGGGACAAGGACAGGATGGCTCAGCAGGGACAGGGACAGTTCAGGGGACAGGGACAGCTCAGCAGAGATGGGGACAGTTTAGGGGACAGTGTCACCTCAGTGGGGACAGCATCACCTCAGCAGGGACAGTGTCACCTCAGGGAGGAACACCATGTCACCTCACCCAGTTTGGGGACGCTCGAGGGGGGCTCTGGGGACACCCAGCCTGGCCTAGGGACACCCTGGGGTGGCTCTGGGGACTCCCCTGGTGGCTTTGTGTTCCTGGGAGCGCCTTCGGGGATCCCTGAGATGGCTCTGGGGACATCTGGAGTGGCTCTGGCCATCCCTGGGGTGGCTTTGGGGACATCTGCAGTGACTTTAGGGACCCCCCGATGACTCTGGGGCCCTCCTGGTGGCTTTGGGACCCCCCCTGGGGTGTCCCTTGTCCCCAGTGTCCCCCGGGTGTCCCCAGAGTCCCCCGGGTGTCCCCGGTGCCCCCC
>NW_005055143.1:4577-5109 GCF_000277835.1 Geospiza fortis
CATCGTCAGGGACTGTGAGGGGACAGTGGGGACACCGTGAGGACAGAGTCAGGGGCAGCAGGGACACCCTAGGGACAGCGTCAGGGACACTGAGGGGACAGTGGGGACACCGTGAGGACAGGGTCAGGGACAGCAGGGACACCCTAGGGACAGCGTCAGGGACACTGAGGGGACAGCAGGGACAGCGTCAGGGACACTGAGGGGACAGCAGGGACAGCGTCAGGGACACTGAGGGGACAGCAGGGACAGCGTCAGGGACAGCGGGGACACCCTAGGGACAGCGTCAGGGACACCACGGGGACAGCGGGGACAGCAGCAGGGACACTGAGGGGACAGCATCAGGGACAGCAGGGACACCCTAGGGACAACGTCAGGGACACCACGGGGACAGCGGGGACAGCAGCAGGGACACTGAGGGGACAGCGGGGACACCGTGAGGACAGGGTCAGGGACAGCAGAGACAGAATCAGGGACACTGCGGGGACAGTGGGGACAGCAGGGACAGGGTAGGGACAGCAGGGGACAGCCCCAG
>NW_005055143.1:5819-7581 GCF_000277835.1 Geospiza fortis
GCCCCTGCCACTCACAAATGATTAACAGGTGGCAGTAGACCCACCCACCACACCAATGACTGACAGGAGGCAGTAGCTCCACCCACCACACAATGACTGACATGAAGCAGTGGCACCACCCACCACACAATGATTGACAGGTGGCAGTGGCCCTGCCCACCACACCATGATTGACAGGTGGTAGCAGCTCCACCCACCACACCAATGACTGACAGGCTATGGCCCCGCCCAGCACACCATGACTGACAGGCTGTGGCCCCACCCACCACACCATGATTGGAAGCAGTGGCCCCGCCCAGCACACAATGACTGACAGGCCATGGCCCTGCCCATGACTCACATGATGAACTCGCTGGATTGGCAGACGGCGGTGGCCACGCCCCCCACGATGACCCAGGGGTTGAGCACGGTCTGTCCCCCTGTCACCGACGTGCCCCCGTCCTCGGCCGCGTCCCGGAAGCCCTGGATGATCAGCGGCATCACCTTGTCCCTCTCCTGGGGGGACACACCGAGCAGCACTGTCACCTGGGGTCACTGTCACCTGGGGTCACTGCCCCCCCCGTGTCCCCTGAAACCCCCCAGAGTGTCCCTGTCACCCTGGGTCACTGTCACCCCCACAGTGTCCCCTGAAACCATCCCTGGGGTCACTGTCACCTGGGGTCACTGCCCCCCCCGTGTCCCCTGAAACCCCCCAGAGTGTCCCTGTCACCCTGGGTCACTGTCACCCCCACAGTGTCCCCTGAAACCATCCCTGGGGTCACTGTCACCTGGGGTCACTGCCCCCCCCGTGTCCCCTGAAACCCCCCAGAGTGTCCCTGTCACCCTGGGTCACTGTCACCCCCACAGTGTCCCCTGAAACCATCCCTGGGGTCACTGTCACCTGGGGTCACTGCCACCCCCACAGTGTCCCCTGAAACCATCCCTGGGGTCACTGTCACCTGGGGTCACTGCCACCCCCACAGCGTCCCCTGAAACCACCCCCAGATCACTGTCACCCTGGGGTCACTGTCACCCTGAGTCCCCTGACACCCCCACAATGTCCCCTAAAACCACCCCTGTGCCACTGTCACCCTGTGTCCCCTGTCACCCCCTCCATGTCCCTGTGACCCACTCCTGCTCCCTCAACACACCTGTCACTCTCATCCCTGCCACCCCCTGTCCCCACTGTGTCACTGTGAGCCCTCCTCCCTGTCAGTGTCACCTCCACGTGTCCCCCACCACCCCATGTCCCTGTGCTGCCTGATGTCACTGTCCCCCCCTGGCACAGTGACCATGCCAGTGTCCCTGTGTCCCCTCCAGCCTGTCCCCCTGGCTGTCCCTGTCACCACCGTGCCCTGCCACTCACCTGTCCTGCCTTGTGTCCCTGTGTCCCTTCCACCCTGCTGCTACTCCCGTGTGTCCTTGTCACCACCCTGCCACCCCCACACACCTGTGTGCCTGTGTCCCCCTGTGTCTGCTGTCCCCACACTGGCCTCTCCATGTCCCCTGTCCCCCCATGTCCCTGTGTCCTCCTCACCTCCCCTGTCCCTTCCATGTCCCCATGTCCCTGTCACCTCCTGGCCCAGCAGCACCAGGTCCCTGTGTCCCCCCCGTGTCCCTGTGTCCCCCCGTCGCTGTCACCTCGTCGCTCATGCGCTGGCTGACGCTCAGCAGCATCAGGACGTTGTCACACTCTGTCACCCCCATGGCGTACAGGTCGCTCAGCACGTTGGCGCAGGCGATGCGGCCCTGCAGCGGGGACAGGGGGTTTGGGGGTCAGGGA
>NW_005055143.1:10370-13408 GCF_000277835.1 Geospiza fortis
CCGGGGGGCCGGGGCCGTGCCTGGGGGGCCCTGCTGGGGCTCAGCCCGGTGTCCCCCCACTCAGTGACCCCCAGTGTCCCCCCACAGTGTCCCAGCGGGTGAAGTTCGCCAGCCTGGCCGTGCTGGGGGTCACACCGGGGTGACACTGGGGCTCAGGGGGGCTCAGGGGGCTCAGCCCGGTGTCCCCGCCCCCCGGTGACCCGTCCCTGTCCCCGCTGCAGTGTCCCGGAAGGTGAAGTACGCCAGCCTGGGCGTGCTGGTGCTGCAGAACGCGTCGCTGGTGCTCAGCATCCGCTACGTGCGCACCCTGCCCGGGGAGAGGTTCCTGCCCACCACGGCCGTGGTGATGGCCGAGGCCATGAAGGGCAGCGCCTGCCTGCTGCTGCTGCTCATCCAGCACCGGGGTGAGACACTGGGGACATGGGGACACTGGGGACATGGGGACACTGGGGACATGGGGACACTGGGGACATGGGGACACTGGGGACATGGGGACACTGGGGACATGGGGACACTGGGGACATGGGGACACTGGGGACATGGGGACACTGGGGACATGGGGACACTGGGGACATGGGGACACTGGGGACATGGGGACACTGGGGACATGGGGACACTGGGGACATGGGGACACTGGGGACATGGGGACACTGGGGACATGGGGACACTGGGGACATGGGGACACTGGGGACATGGGGACACTGGGGACATGGGGACACTGGGGACATGGGGACACTGGGGACATGGGGACACTGGGGACATGGGGACACTGGGGACATGGGGACACTGGGGACATGGGGACACTGGGGACATGGGGACACTGGGGACATGGGGACACTGGGGACATGGGGACACTGGGGACATGGGGACACTGGGGACATGGGGACACTGGGGACATGGGGACACTGGGGACATGGGGACACTGGGGACATGGGGACACTGGGGACATGGGGACACTGGGGACATGGGGACACTGGGGACATGGGGACACTGGGGACATGGGGACACTGGGGACATGGGGACACTGGGGACATGGGGACACTGGGGACATGGGGACACTGGGGACATGGGGACACTGGGGACATGGGGACACTGGGGACATGGGGACACTGGGGACATGGGGACACTGGGGACATGGGGACACTGGGGACATGGGGACACTGGGGACATGGGGACACTGGGGACATGGGGACACTGGGGACATGGGGACACTGGGGACATGGGGACACTGGGGACATGGGGACACTGGGGACATGGGGACACTGGGGACATGGGGACACTGGGGACATGGGGACACTGGGGACATGGGGACACTGGGGACATGGGGACACTGGGGACATGGGGACACTGGGGACATGGGGACACTGGGGACATGGGGACACTGGGGACATGGGGACACTGGGGACATGGGGACACTGGGGACATGGGGACATTGGGGACATTGGGGCTGTGCCTGCTGCTGCTGCTCATCCAGCACCAGGGTCAGAGGGGACACTGGGGACAGCAGGGACACTGGGGACATTGAGGACACTGAGTTGAGCACAGGGTGGGCGGTGAGGACAGAAAGGGGACACGAGGGACCAGGAGGGGACTTGGCAGGGGTCACACAGTGAGAACACTGGGGACATTGGAGGGATGCAGGTGACAAGTGGCAGAGACCTGGGGGACACGAGGGGACGCGGGAGGCTCACGGGGGGGTGACAGGGACGGAGTGGCCGTGTCCGTGTCCCTGTCCCTGAGCCCTGTCCCCCCAGGCAGCGTCCGGCAGACGGCGGTGACGCTGCACGAGGCCGTGGTGGGACAGTTTGGGGACACGCTGCGCCTGGCTGTCCCCTCCCTCATCTACACCCTGCAGAACAACCTGCAGTACGTGGCCATCTCCAACCTGCCCGCCGCCACCTTCCAGGTGCCACACGGGGACAGGGACACGCGGGGAGGTGGCACATGGGAGGAGGTGGCACACGGGGGGAGGTGGCACATGGGGACAGCTGGCACACGAGGACAGATGGCACACAGGGGAAGGTGATGAGCTTGGGGACCGTCACCGTGTCGCTGTCCTTGTGACAGTCATAGTGTCCTTGTGCCGATGTACCTGTGACAGTCACAGTGTCCCTGTGCCCATGTCCCTGTGACATTCACGGTGTCCCTGTGACAGCCACGGTGTCCCTGTCCCCGTGTCCCTGTGTCAGTGTCCAGGGCCTTTGTCCCTGATGTCCCTGCTGGTGACAGTGTCTGTGTCCCTGTGCCCGTGTCCCTGTTCCCACCCCTGTCCCCTGTCCTGCAAGTGATCCTGTCCCCAGGTGACTGTGCCCCCCGTCCCTGTCCCCAGCTGACCCTGTCCCTGTCCCTGCTGTCCCCACAGGTGACGTACCAGCTGAAGAGGCTGTCCCTGTCCCCATGTCCCTGTCCCCAGTGACTGTTCTCAGTGACTGTCCCTGTTGCTATGTCCCTGTCCCCAGTGACTGTCCCTGACCCTAGTTGACCCTGTCCCTGTCCCTGCAGGCGACCTACCAGCTGAAGATCCTATCCCTGTCCCCCTGTCCCCAGCTGACTGTCCCACTGTCCTTGTCCCTAGGTAACCCTGTCCCCCTTGCTGTCCCCACAGGTGACGTACCAGCTGAATATCCTGTCCCTGTCCCCAGTGACTGTCCCTGTCCCTAGCTGTCCCTGTCCCTGTTCCCGCAGGTGACATACCAGCTGAAGATCCTGTCCCTGTCCCCAGTGACTCAGCTGACTGTCGGTGACTGTTCCTGTCCATCGCTGTCCCTGTCCCCGCAGGTGACATACCAGCTGAAGATCCTGTCCCTGTCCCCCTGTCCCCAGCTGACTGTCCCCCTTGCTGTCCCTGTCCCCGCAGGTGACATACCAGCTGAAGATCCTGTCCCTGTCCCCAGCTGACTGTCCCCCTTGCTGTCCCTGTCCCCGCAGGTGACGTACCAGCTGAAGATCCTGACCACGGCGCTGTTCTCGGTGCTGCTGCTGGGCACGGCGCTGTCGCGGCTGCAGTGGCTGTCGCTGGCGCTGCTCTTCGCGGGGGT
>NW_005055143.1:14017-15276 GCF_000277835.1 Geospiza fortis
TGAGCAGGTGAGGGTGCCCAGGTGAGGGGTGAGCAGGTGAGGGTGCTCAGGTGAGGGGTGAGCAGGTGAGGGGCAGCAGGTGGCAGGATCTCATCAGAGCCCATTAGGGCTCATTAGGATGGTGGAGGAGCTAGGGAGTCCCCAGGGGTCAGCAGGTGAGGGGCAGCAGGTGGCAGGACCTCATTAGGGCTCATTAGAGCTCATTAAGGCTCATTAGAGCTCATTAGGGCTCATTAAGGCTCGTTGGGCTCATTAGTATGGGGGAGGAGTTTGGGAGTGCCCAGGGGTCAGCAGATGAGGAGCAGCAGCTGTGGGGTCAGCAAGTAGCAGGACCTCATTAGAGCTTATTAGGCTCATTAGAGCTCGTTAGGGCTCATTAGAGCTCATTAGGACTCGTTAGCTCATTAGGGCTTGTTAGTGTGGCAGAGCAGCTTGGGGTTCCCCAGGGGTCAGCAGGTGAGGGGACCCAGGTGTGGGGTCAGCAGGTGGCAGGGCCTCATTAGAGCTCATTAGGCTCATTAGAGCTCGTTAGGGCTCATTAGAGCTCATTAGGGCTCATAAGAGCTCGTTAGGCTCATTAGAGCTCGTTAGGCCTCATTAGAGCTCGTTAGGCTCATTAGAGCTCATTAGGGCTCATTAGAGCTCGTTAGGCTCATTGGGCTCATTAGGACGGTGGAGGAGTTTGGGGGTCCCCAGGGTCAGCAGGGGGGGACCCCGATCTTGGCCTCGTTTGGGTAGCAGGGACTCGTTACAGCTCATTAGGGCTCATTAGGGACCTGCAGAGGCTCGTTAGGGGGTGGGGAGCTTGTTAATGCTCATTAATTGGTGGGGGATCATTAAGGCTCATTGGGTGCTGGGGGATGCCGAGGTGGAGATTAATGAGGTCAGAGGTTAACGAGGTCAGCAGGGTTAATGAGGTGAGCAATTAATGAGGTTAATGAGGTCAGCAGGGTTAACAAGGTCATAGGTTAATGAGGTCAGTGGGGTTAATGAGGTTAATGAAGGAGCTCTGGGGTAATGAGGTCATCAGGGTCAATGAAGTCAGCAAGGTTAACAAGGTCATAGGTTAATGAGATCAGAGGTAATGAGGTCAGCAGGGTTAATGAGGTCAGAGGTTAATGAGGTTAATGAAGGAGCTCTGGGTTCATGAGGTCAGCAGGGTTAATGAGATCAGGCGTTAATGAAGTCAGAGGTTAACGAGGTCTCAGGGGGTTAATGAAGGGTTAATGAGGGGCTGATTGGGACCCCGCCCCCTCTGT
>NW_005055143.1:16648-18127 GCF_000277835.1 Geospiza fortis
CCGCCGCGCCAGCACCCAGCAGCCCAGCGTCACCCAGTGGCTGGCCCAGTTCAGCTCGGACCACTTGCGCACGGTGTAGGCCATGCCGTAGCCCTGAGGGGGCGGGAGGGCGTCAGGGTGCTCCCGATGATGGGGGCGACCCCGGACCTCGGGGGGCTCGGGGGTCCCACCTGCTCCTCCACGGCGTCCTCGGCCTCCACATCGAACAGGGCGCCCAGGTAGGACAGGTGGAACAGGGCCAGGGCACCCAGGGCCCCGTTCAGAGCCCGCACCCACAGTGTCTGTGGGGACCCCAAAAATATCGTCAGGGACCCCCATAATCCTGCAGGGACCCCCTAAACCCTCCGCGTTCAACTCCCACACCCACAGCGTCTGTGGGACCCAAAAATATCCTCAGGGACCCCCCCAAATCCCTCATGTTCATCTCCCACACCCACAGCGTCTGTGGGACCCCAAAGACCCTCCAAACCCCCCGTGTTCAGAGCCTCCACCCACAGCATCTGTGGGACCCCAAACCCCTCAGAGACCCCCAAGGACCCCCCAAATCCCCCCCCGAGTGCCTGCAGGAGCCCAGAGCCCCCCAGGGTCAGCGCGGGACACGCCCACTGCAGACTGCACCCCTTCATAGCCCCGCCCATCACCCTCAGAGCCCCGCCCATCACTGCAGGCTGGACCCCATCATAGCCCCACCCATCACCGCCCACACCCTCACAGCCCCGCCCACCAATGCAGACCACATCCCTTCATAGCTCCGCCCATCACTGCAGGCCACACCCATTCATAGCCCCGCCCACCACCACCCAGCCCCTCACAGCCCTGCTCACTAATGCAGGCCACACCCCTTCATAGCCCCGCCCATCACTGCAGGCCACGCCCCTTCATAGCCCTGCCCATCACCACCCACACCCTCAGAGCCCCGCCCATCACTGCAGGCTCCACCCACCCCTTATAGCACCACCCATCACTGCAGGCTCCCCCCACCCCATCATAGCCCCGCCCATCACTACCCACACCTTCACAGCCCTGCCCATTGCTCCAGGCTCCACCCACATCCTCATAGCCCCACCCATCTCTGCAGGTCCCTCCCACACCCCATAGCCCTGCCCACCAGTGCAGGCCACACGCACACCCCATAGCCACACCCATCACTGCAAGCTCCGCCCACTTTTAGCTCCACTCATGGCAGGCTCCACCCACACTCTCATAGCCCCACCCATCACTGCAGGCTCCACCCACTCTTTTAGCCCCACCCATCATTACAAGCTCCACCCACACCCTCATAGCCCCGCCTATCACTGCAGGCTCCACCCATCTCAGCCCCACCCAGCACCAACAGGCTCCACCCACAGCAGAGGCCCCACCCACATTCATAAGCCCCACTCATTCCTGGCCCCACCCACTCTGCTCAGGCCCTGCCCACACCTGACCTCAATCACAGCCTTGCAGCCCCACCCACATCCTCAGCCCCACCCACCTTTA
>NW_005055143.1:19651-20804 GCF_000277835.1 Geospiza fortis
TGGGGGTGCTTTTGGGGAATTTTGGGGTGTTTTTGGTCCCTCACCTGCAGCAGAGTGCTGGGGTGGTTTTAGGGTATTCTGGGGGTGCTTTTGGGGTATTCTGGGGGTGCTTTTGGGGAATTTTGGGGTGTTTTTGGTCCCTCAGGTGCAGCAGAGTGCTAGGGTTGTTCAGGGTGTTTCTGGGGATGTTTTTAGGGTATTTTGGGGTGGGTTTGGGTGGTTTTGGGGTGTCTCACATGCAGCAGGGCCCTGGGGTGGTTTTGGGGTGGTTTCTAGGGTATTTTGGGGTGGTTTTGGGTGTTTTTGGGGTGTCTCACGTGCAGCAGGGCGCTGGCCGCGTAGGTGCCCAGCACGGCGGCGAAGGTGCCCAGGCAGCGAGCGGTCTGGAACACGTCTGCGGGGACACCGGGGACACCAGGGACACCAGTATGGCACACCGGTGACACCAGTAACACCAGTGACACCAATGTGGGACACCAGTGACACCAGTAACACCAGTGACACCAATGTGGGACACCAGTGACACCAGTAACACCAGTGACACCAATGTGGGACACCAGTGACACCAGTAACACCAGTGACACCAATGTGGGACACCAGTGACACCAGTAACACCAGTGACACCAATGTGGGACACCAGTGACACCAGTAACACCAGTGACACCAATGTGGGACACCAGTGACACCAGTAACACCAGTGACACCAATGTGGGACACCAGTGACACCAGTAACACCAGTGACACCAATGTGGGACACCAGTGACACCAGTAACACCAGTGACACCAATGTGGGACACCAGTGACACCAGTAACACCAGTGACACCAATGTGGGACACCAGTGACACCAGTAACACCAGTGACACCAATGTGGGACACCAGTGACACCAGTAACACCAGTGACACCAATGTGGGACACCAGTGACACCAGTAACACCAGTGACACCAGGTACACCAACACAGGCCCCAGGGCCCCCCGGTGCCACCCAGTGCCCCTCCCAGTGTCCCCAAGGCAGCCCCAGTTTGATCCCAGTGCCCCGGCGCTCACAGGTGTGCAGCCAGCGGGACATGGGCAGGTTCCAGTTCGTCACCACCTCGGCCATGGAGCGCGGCAGCTCCACCCGCAGCGGCCGCGACACCGCCAGGTCCCTGGGG
>NW_005055144.1:0-19606 GCF_000277835.1 Geospiza fortis
GAAAATCTTAAAAAACCGGGGTGACAATGGAGAAGATATGAGAAGGTAGGATGGAAAATCCACTTCTGTCCTGGGAGCATGGGTGCGTCAGCTCAAGGAGGAAAACACTAACCAAGGGAGTTCTGCTAAAGTGAAGGTAGCCTTAGCCTCCCATGACCAAGCTTCTAGGTACAACAGAAGGGAGGATGACATGTCTGATCCCCTTGAAGGGACCTCCAGAATGTATGTCCAGGGAGGGAATGATAGCCAAGGCTAGAGGGATCCTGTCTCTTGCCAGGTCAAGGCACAGGAGGATCGTGTCTATTGGACTGTGTGGATCCAATGGCCTGGTACATCAGAACCACAGAAATACAAGGCTCTGGTTTACACTGGTGTGCAGTGCACCCTAATGCCATTGGGATGTCTGGGGGCAGAGCCTGTTTCTATTGCTGGGATGACGTGGGATTGCAGCAGATGACACTGTTGGAAGCTGAGGTGAGCTTGACTGGGAAGGAGTGGCAGAAAAACCCTATTGTGACTGGCCCAGAGGCCCTGTGTATTCTAGGCATAGATTTTCTCCAGAGCGGCTATTTCAAAGACCCAAAAGGACTCAGGTGGGCTTTTGGGATAGCTGCTGTGGAGGCAAGAGGGCATTAGGCAATTGAACACCTTGCCTGGACTGTCAGACAATCCTTCTGCTATTGGACTCCAGAAGATGGAGAAACAATGAGTACCAAGTGCCACCTTGACAGTGCACCACTGGCAGTACTGAACGAATCAAGATGCCATGATCCTCATCCACAAGATTATCTGTGAGCTGGAGAACTAAGGGGTGGTCAGCAAGGCCCTCTCACCCTTCAACAGCCCCATTTGGCCTGTGCACAAGTCTGACGGAGAATGGAGATTGACAGTGGACTATCGTGGCTTGAATGAAGTGACTCCACCACTGAGCACTGCTGTGCCTGACATGCTGAAACTCCAGTACAAGCTGGAGTCCAAGGCAGTGAAGTGGTGTACAAATACTGACATTGTTAATGCATTTTTCTCCATTTCTCTGGCATCAGAGTGCAGGTCTCAGTTTGCCTTCACCTGGAGGGGCGTGCAGTACACCTGGAACCGGCTGCCCCAGGGTGGAAGAACAGTCCCGCCATCTGCCATGGACTGATCCAGACTGCACTGGATTAGGGTGAGGCTCCAGAACATCTGCAGTACATTGATGACATAATTGTGTGGGGGAACACAGCGACAGAAGTATTTTTAAAAGGAGAGAAAATCATTCAGATTGGCCTTTGATGCTGCCTTTACCATCAAGAAGAGCAAAGTCAAGGGACCTGCCCGAGAGATCCAGTTCCTGGGAGTGAAGTTGCAAGACAGATGGCATCAGATACCCACCGAGGTCATCAATAAGATCACAGCAATGTCTCTACCAACCAGAAAGAAGGAAACTCAAGTCTTCATAGGCACCTTAGCTTTCTGAAGAATGCACATCCCCTAGTGCAGCCAGATTGTGAGCCCTCTCTACCTGGTTACCCACAAGAACAATGATTTCCACTGGGGCCCTGAACAGCCACAAGCCTTTGCCCAGATCAAGCAGGAGATCACTCATGCAGTAGCCCTTGACCCAGTCAGAACAGGGCCAGATGTGAAGAACATGCTCTACTCTGCAGCCAGGAGCCATGGTCTGTCTTGGAGCCTTTGGCAGAAGGTGCCTGGTGCAACTTGTGGTTGACCACTCGGATTCTGGAGCCAAAGTTACAGAGGGTCTGAAGCCAACTACGCTCCAACAGAGAAGGAAATCTTGGCAGTCTATGAAGAAGTTCAAGCTGCCTCAGACAGAGGTTATTGGCACTTCAGTGCTGGGGTGGATGTTCAAAGGAAAGTTTCCCTCTACCCACAACACCACAAACTCCTCATGGAGTAGATGGATTGCCCTCATCACACAGCGCCTGCATTGGAAACCCGACTCGCCCTGGGATCTTGGAAGTAATTACAAACTGTCCCAAAGGTGAAAACTTTGTTCTGACTGACAAAGAGGAGCAGGAACTGATGCTTATGTTTTAGCTTTCATATTTTCTGGATTCTGTACTGCATTAGTATATAACTCTGAACTTCATATAAAGTGTTAGCAAGGTCGCTTCACAGTTTAGTTAGGAAAAAAATATTTTTCCAGTCTGAGAACCAAGGACACTGTTGCAGCTTCAGGCCCCAAAAGTGTAAAAAATGGAATAGAGGAGAGCAAACAACCAACTGCAACAAGAAGAAACATACTATGCTCTTTTCACTGACAGTTAGTTCCTGTCGCATTGTAGGGATGAACCAAAAATGGAAAGCAGCTGTATGGAGCCCAACATGACAGGTCGCAGAAGCTACTGAAGGAGAAGGTGGATCAAGCCAACTTGCTGAAATCAAAGCCATCCAGTTGTCCCTGGACATTGCAGAAAGAAAGAAGTGACCAAACCTCTACCTTTACACTTATTTGTGGATGGTAGATGTCCTAGTTTAGGGCAAATTTGGGAGAAAACCTCCAAAGGGGGCCCCACCAGAAAGCAAACCCACACGGCCCCTCCCCCCAACCAGTTTGGGAAGGATTCCTTGGAGAGAAGTGGAAAGAACCTGTTTATTTAACAGGTAAAGCACCCCCCAGCACACAAAATGAACAATACCAGATGACAATACTCTTTCACCGCTCTAAAAAAGATGACAAATTCAGAAAGTCTCTCTTGGGAGTGGCCGCTCTGTTATCAGTCCCTCCGGTGCTGGGAATAGCTGCTGCAGGCTGCAAGGTGCAACCTCTCGGTGTTTCCCAGGTCCCAGTCCAGAGGAGGCTCGAGTGGTTCCAAGAAAGAGAAATAAAAACAGTCCAGGGAAAATTCGGACTGCTTAGCTAAACTAACTAACAAGCAAAAGCAAAAGCAAGAGCAAAGCAGGAGCAAAGCAGAAGCAAGAGCAAGAGCAAAGAGAAAGCAAAGCAAAAATCAAAAGCCGCACTATGTACTGCCCCTGTCTCTGTGTCGCACCAGCTGTGGGGGAGCAGGCTGATAACAAAACAAAACTTCACTCTTCAGAGCCAGTCTTGAAGGTACAGAACATAATATCCAGCATAAACAGAACAACGACTGGGGATACAAGCATCATAACGTCACCCTAGGACAGTAGACATGCTCTGTGAGGTGGCTGCAAAGGTGGAAAAAGGCCGTCTGGCAGCACAGAGGAAGACCAATCTGGGCTGCTGAAGAATGGCGAGATATTGCCATTCTACTAGAGAAGCTATCTGTGAAAGTCTGTCATGTGGGTGCCCATGTCCCCAAGAGTAGGGCTAATGAGGAGCACCAAAACATCAAGTAGGTGGATCAGGCTGCAGAAATTGATGTGTCACAGATAGATTTGGATTGGCAACACAAGGGAGAGTTGTTCCTAGCTTGATGGGCCATGACACCTCTGGACATCAGGGCAGAGATGCCACCTATAAGTGGGCATGAGACCGAGGGGTGGATTTAACCATGGACAGTATCTCCCAGGTAATCCATGACTGTGAGACATGTGCTGTGATTAAGCAGGCCGAGCAGGTGAAGCCCCTATGGTATGGTGGGCGGTGGTCCAAATATAAGTATAGGGAGGCCTGGCAGATTGATTGCATCACACTTCCTCAAACCTGCCAAGGCAAGTGTTATGTTCTCACAATGGTAGAAGCCATCACTGTATGGTGTGAGACCTACCCTGTGCCACACGCTACTGCCTGTAACACCATCCTGCGCCTTGAAAAGCAAGTCCTTTGGAGGCATGGTATCCCTGATATCGAATGCAGGGAGCCCCCAACGTGGCGAATAATTGGCATCTGACTCCATTGATTCAGAAGGCTGAACAATTGCTTTATTAAAACTATACTATATTAAAGAGATACTATACTAAAGAGATACTAAAAAGATACGAAACAAAAACCCGTGACTGTCTCCAGACAGTCAGGACACAGCTGGAACCTAATAGGACAATTAATATAAACAACCATCACCAGAATCCACTTAAGAACTCACTCTCAGTAAACAATCTCCATAACACATTTCACATGTGCAAAAACAACAGGAGCAGAGAATAGAGATAAGAAATGTTTTTTCTTCTTCTCTCTGTGCTTCTCCAGAAAAAATCCTTGGGAAGTTGTGCCTGCTGCTTTCTGTGAAGAGAGATGTGGCCACACCCCTGATAGAATTGAGTCTGACAATGGGAGTCATTTTAAGAACAGCCTATAAACATCTGGGCTAGGGAACATGGCATTGAATGGGTGTACCATATTTCATATCATGCACCAGCTGCTGGGAAATTTGAGTGCTGCAACAGACTGCTAAAAACCACCTCGAAAGCATTGTGTGGGGGGACTTTCAAAAATTGGGAGCTGAATTTAGGTAAGGCCACGTGGTTAGTTAACACCAGAGGCTCCACTAACTGAGCTGGACCTGCCCAATCTGAACTCTTGCAAACAACAGACAGAGATAAGGTTCTGGTGGTACGCATGAAAGGTATGCTAGGAAAAACTTTTTGGATTAATTCTGCCTTGAGCATAGACAAACCCATCCATGGGGTTGTCCTTGCTCAGGAACCTGGTTGGATCTGGTGGGTGATGCAGAAGGATGGAGAGACATGATGCATAACTCAAGGGGACCTTGTTTTGGGGCAAACTGTCCATCACATTGTGCTGGGATCTAGATGTATGTATGTATATAATTAGGGCAACACATGTATGTTTATAGTTACAGGTGTAGATATGTTTGTTTCCAGTTGAAATGTATTAATTTAGGCATTAATCAAATAGTATGGGATAAAGAGTCTAATGTCTTGGGCATGGTTTTTATCCCATATCTGTAGGAAAGACATTTTTGTGCTGTTCTTGTGAGCCAGCGAAGGCTTCCTGAAGATAAGGAAAGCCTCGTATCTCTCTCGAGGAAGGTACCAAGGCTATCACCATGACAACATGAAGAAAGAGAGAAAGTTAAAAGATATGGACTTTAGTTGGCTCACAGAGTGACGTGGCTCCTTTTCACCTGAGAGTTTTGTTTCTTTTTCATGACCAATGGGTAGTGTATGTGTTTGTTAAGCAAATGTAAATATCCTGTAAAACTATAAAGGCAACATGTTGCTTTAATAAATAGCCCTATACAGCCTTCTGATCTGAGTCTTGACGCTTGCGCCATGTCGCTCTCCATAGTGACATCTTTCCTCTTAACAAGTACCAAAGTACTGGCAGGAGAGCCGAGCATGAGGAGGAAAGGTGGTCTGTGAGCACTTGCAACAGCCCCACTCCTGAGATACAGCAGGGGAAACACTGTGAGCACTGCCAGACCCACCCTAGGGAAACTTGACAAGAAAAGAGGCTTTTTCCACTCCCTTCCCATCTGTGAGCCCCTCATATCAGCCTCTCCTGTCAGCCCATAGCATAATACCAACAGAGAAAAAGTAGAAGGAGAGAGTTGAGAAAGACCTTTGTCCTCCCTGTGTAACTCAAAAATTTAGAAACCAATACCACAAACCTGCAGCCCCTGTTCTATTGCTTTTATTACACGGACAGAATATCTTTGGACTGGACTGATGTTTTTATCTGACTTTAAACTCCACACTAAAATTCTTATTTCAAAGCAGTAAGATTACATGTGCCCTTGGGTACAAAAGCCTTTGAATCCTGTTGAAATAGAAGAAAAAATAAGAAAAAGGGATTGTCATTAATACTTTTCAAACTCTGATTAATAACCTGATTTTTGTTTTGAGGCTAACATAGTGTGCCTGCCTCTGCCATTCCACCTTGCTGCTTCCAAGGTTTCCTGCTGTAGTCCATTCTGTTTCCCGAGTGGCACTGAGACCAGCTGCTTCCTGTGAGTTTGCAAAGGAAAATCACTTCTCTCTCTCTCCTGCCAGCACACCCACCATTACTGCATGGAGAGAGGTGGCTGAGCTTGTGCCACAGCGTCCCTTGCAGACGCAGGGAAATCATCGCACCTGCCCTGCCTGGCCAGGAGACAACAGGGCCCCTGCCAGCTGTCACTGTAACTACACCAAAGGGGAAAGTGCAGTGCTTGAAGACTGAGAGAAGACTGGGTTTGGGTTTCTGGTTTTTTTCTTGGTGCCGTTTGTTTGCCTTGTTATATCTATATATTTATTCTAGTAAGGAACTGTTATTTCTTTTCCCATACCTTTGCCTGAAAACCCTGTAATTTCAAAGTTATAATAATTTGGAGGGGAGGAGGTCACATTTCCCATTCCAAGGGAGGTTCTTGCCTTCCTTGGCAGACACCTGTCTTTCAAACCAAGATAATAATATGGAGGGCACATGGTGTTGGCCATCGATAGTAAGCCTTAGCTTTTGCCTGGATCCATGGTTATCATCTCACATAAGCCAACAAAGGAAACCTTGTGGTTGATGTCTACTATAGGCCACATGATCAAGGAGAGAAGGTTGACGAAGGATTCTTAATTCAACTACCGGAAGCATCCCACTCACAGGCAAAGAGTAAAGTCAAGACCCTGAAATTTAGGACAGTTAACTATCAGGTCTTTAAAGAACCAGTGGATGGCACCCTGTAGGAAACTGCCCTCAGGGATGATAGAGGAGCAGAGGGGAGCTGGCAGTTCTTGAGGAGCATTTTTCTTAGAGCAAAATAGCTCTTGATTACCATGCATAAGAAATCAGGCAAGAGAGGCAGGACACCAGCATGGATAAGTAAGGGCCTTCTCTTCTGGTTGAGCTGAAGCACAAGGAGGAAACACATAGGCAGTGAAAGAAGGGACATGCATCCTGGGAAGAATCTAGAGATGCTGCTCAGGTGTGTAGGGATGAGATGAGGAAAGCAAAGGCACAGCTGGAGCTGAATTTGGCAAGGGATGTGAAGAATCATAAGATGGGCTTCCAGAGGTGAGTTGGTCAGAAACCGAAGACTAAAGAAAGTGGCTCCCATCCCTCTCACTTCCCCTGCCGATAAAGAAGTCGGGACATCTAATGACAAGCAACATGGAGAAGGCTGTTTTACTTGGCAATTTATTTTCCCCAATTTTCACTGGCAATCACTCTTCCCACAATCTCTCGAGACCCTGAACCTCAAGGCAGGCACTGGGGGAACCAAGTCCCTCCTATCGTAAGAAACGATCTGTTTTGAGACCACCTGAGGAACCTGTACGTACAACCTGAGGAGGAACAACCCCATGCACCAGTACATGCTGGAGGCCCATCAGCTGGAGAGCAGCTTTGCTAAACACGACAATGTGCTATTGCCACAAAGGTGGCCAAGGATATCCTTAGTCCAATAGAGAGGAAAGCAGGATTTATATATGTTAGAAGACAGTTGTGTAGACCACTCAAAGTGCTCATTGTCCCAAGGAGTGCAAAGCACCACAGACCACCCTTGGGGGCATTCCCTATTTTTCTAAAAGACAGCTTAGCATACATCTGATTTTGAGCCCTCAAGCCAGTAGTGCTGAATGCACGCTTTGTATAATATTTGCTTCCAGGAGTTGTGCAGCACAGAAATGTCTGCAATGGAAATGGGGCTTGCAGCAAAAAATGTAGAGTAACTTCTGTTGTTTTTTCAAAACGTCCTGAGAAGTTAGGCCAGGCCTGCCCTGGCCAAAGCTGTCATTTGACTGGAGGGAGCAGCAGCAAAAAGGCACAGGCACCTTTGGGGTGGACTCGATGCGGTAACAAAAAACAAGAAACAGTACTTGTAACTACTACAGCCTCTTCTGCGACCTCGTAGCCCGCCTTCAGGGTCACAGCACTATACGAGGCAGATCCCTCCGCGGACTCGCCAAGGTCGGATCCCTCCGCGCCCCGAGGGCACGCAAGCTCCCTGAGCCCCGGTCAGCACCAGCTCGACGAGGGCGGACCCGCCAAGGGGGCGGAGACAAGCGAAAACGACAGACGAGACAGCGAATCGAAAAGCAGGATCGGCCGGCGGCGAGCTGTCGGTCCAATGGGAGCCGCGGGGGGCCTGTCCGAGTAGAGGGAGTGCGGGGAGGGGGGTGGGGAGCACTTCCCCGGTATTTTCAGCGACGAGGACGAGGAGGTAGCAGCGGCTTTTGCTCTGTGCGCGGTTCTTCTTCCCTTCCTCCCTCTCCTGAGCCGAGGACCCGGTGTGCGGTGCCTAGGAGTGCAGCAGAGTGGGCGGCGGCGCTGCTGCTGTGGGTGGATGCAGGGACGGGGAACGGACGGGGCTTCTCTGGGTCGTAGCGCTCTCTACTGCACCATCCCCTAAGCTTGTTCTGAGCCGCACCCCCACCCCTCCGCCTGCCGCGGGCGTATTGGGTTGCTGGTATTGTCCCGACTTGCCTCGTATCCCACCTCCACCGTGTCGTGTGCGCGCGTAGAGGACGTCCGACGGTAGCGCACTTGGTGTCAGCCGCAGACGTTTGCCGCATGATGTCCCTTTGGCACTGCAAGTCGTGCAAAGTTTGCTACCTCTTATAGGATGATAGTTTTGAAAGTTTATTTTATGTACATTCAGTCAATCTCCTCGGGGATTCCGTGTGTGTGTGTGAACCAGTGAATGTCTGAGTAATGACCGTAATGAGGGGTTTGCATAGGAAAAATGCAGGTCTCGACGTGCCTCGTAATAGCATCAAAAGTTTCACAGCTCTGCTCTCTTGAGCTTTGGTTTTGAACCCCAAACTGGACTAGGCAAGGAATAGCAGGTTTTTCTGTTTTTTCTTTTTTAAAAAACAATTGAGAAACGGGTCATCCTGCAGGCTTCGAAAGCTTCCCAGATTTGTTTCTGGGGGGAAGTGGGACCGTGATAACAGCATGTTTGCAATGGTCACGGGTACGGGTGCTGGTGCTGGGAACGAGAGTGAGCTGCTTAGACTGGGGGGGGACGATGACGACAATGCAGCCATTGCCTACACAATGTTAACTTTAAGTTAGTATCTAATATAATTTAGTTATTAAAATGGTGAAGGTTAACAATTAGGGATGCCTTCTGCTTTTAAAGGCAGAGCTTGCATGCAGTAATAGAAGACAGACTCTTCCTATGCACTTGCAGGCTTCCTGTTATTATGCGTTTGTTCAATACTTGAGCTCCCTGTCCTGTGGGAAATGAGTGGCCGCTGCTCTTCCACTTCACCAAACTCTTTGCTGATTCAGTTGTCTCCTGCCTCTGCACGAGCCATATCCAATAGAAAAACTTCTTAGGATTAAAACATACTGGAGGTTACTAATAAAAAATAGTGGCTCATCTCTTGCCTCCATCATCTTGCATGCTGAATCCCACTTCTGGAACAGGCTCTGTAAATATATTGTATTTTGGGTATAGAAATCATTGCTATCACACAAGAAAAATCAGTGTTCGGACTCGTGTTTGGGGTATCTGGTAATCTGCTTCTGTAGGAGTTCAGTGGGACAGGTTGATTTGCTTAAGCTGTTACCTTTCTCTGAAACCGGTTATGTTTCAACTGTTTACTCTTCCTCCAGTGACTCATGTTCCATGATCTTTCACCCCATGCTGGGATGCTTTTCCTAGTCATGCCTAAGGAGCCAGTTATCGGGTTGTCTGAAGCAGAAGACTCTGGTAAATCTGTAAGTATTGTGGGAGCTTTCTGTATGCTAAACTGTACCTTTAGTTAGTTCCTCATTATCTAGACTTTCTCATCTCCCCTTTCCCTCTTCATTGGACACAGTAGTCTCCTTTCGGTTTTGTGGTGCTATAATCTTTTGCCTCTAGCTTGTAATGGGGTTGAGCTTTTTTACTAAAAGCAGTAATATAAAGAAGTGCTCATCCCTGGGTATGTATTTCTGGTGCAAAATACAGTGGTTTTTTGGAGTGCAGTCTGGTGCCTATTGTCATGGTTTAGAGTAAGAGTAGTAGAACTTCTAACATGCAGAAGAGCACTTGGGGTTTTTGGCAGGTCAGGGGCAAGGAAGGACAAAGCTGTTTGAGCGGTGCTGGATGTTTTGCTTTTAGCTATGAAAGCCATGTTCAAAGACTTTGTAAACCCACGCAAAAGGCAGCCTAAAGTTTATTTTCCACCAGGATGGGTTATGTTGCCTGAAGGCACAACAGGGGCTTTAACCCGGAGACAAAGTCAGCTTCTGTGGCTGTTTTGTAGCTTGTTGCTGTCTGTCTTGAAAAAAATTGCCTAGCTCTTTTTTCCCCCTATAGCGTGCATAATTGGTCTTTGTAACTTTGCTTGGAAAGCATCGGTTGCAGGCAGTTGGACAGACATTAATTTGACATGCAATGGTTGAATTGCTAGGAATTGGCTAGCTGCTTTCTCTGGGTGATTCTCTGCTCACTCCTTTCCTTCCTTCCCTCTCCCCTATTTGTGTGTTCTTTTTTTCTTTTTTTTTTTTTACTTATTTATGAGTTTGTACTTCCTTCTCCAGCTTCTTGGGCATGTAATGATTGTTGGCGAGATGTGTGTTGCTCACCTGGGCCTGACCAATGGATTCCGGATGGTTGTGGATGAAGGGCCCGAGGGTGGGCAGTCTGTCTATCGCATACATCTACCCATTCTGGGTGGCCGTCAGTTGGGCTGGCCACCTGGCTAAGATTTTGGCACTACAAGAGTTGCTGCACGTGTACAAATTGCCACTGAATGGATTTCGTCTCTTGCCCGTCAATCTAGCCGCTGTCGATGTTTAATTCTTTGTGCCATGTGTCTGTGGAAGGTAATAAAAGCTTTGAGCAGCAGTTGCACAATAAAGATTTGTCATGGGGATATCACCTCCGACTTGCCTGTCTTACTGAGGGGAAGTAGTTCTGCAAGTTCAAAAGGTGTCTCCCTGGAATGCAAGTATGTGGAATGTTTCAGCCTGTTAACAGCGTTCCATTGATAGTGGTTTGCCTGTTCATTTGAAGTGCATGTGTCCCTGGAGGCACTTAGCAGTCTCCTGGTCTGGTAGGTAGCAGTCTTAGCTTTTTGGCGGTTTTGGCAGTACGTTTTATCTTTCATTCTACGTTGCCAAAAATTTCCTTCAAACTGGAGAGAGCCAAGGGTTATGAAACTGTGTTTCACTGGAGAATCATAGGATCCTAGAGCAGCCCAGGTTTGAAGGGACCTCAGAAGATCATCTGGTTCAGCCTTTTGTTGAAAACGAATCCTAGATGAGATTATCTAGCACTCCTTCCAATAGTATCTTGAAAACCTTCAGCGATGGGGACTGGTGCAACCTCTGCCCATTGTTCCTTATCTTCTCCATGTGGCTCTGTGTGAAGAGAGTCTCCATCCTCTGTAGCTTCCCTTTAAGTACTGGAATACTCTGCTGAGGCTCCCCCTGAGCCTAGGCATGTTCCTAACATTTTGCAAATAATTCCTTTGTCTTTGCTAGTCTTCATGTCGCCTCTCACTGCTTTTAGATGTTCCTCCACAGCTTTCCAATTGTGCCAGTTTTCCCAAGTGCAGTTATCTGAAAACTTAGGACTTGGACTTATTCCCTGCTTCTGTAAGTAGTCAGTGCTATTGCTTGCCATCCTGCCAACTAAACCAACTTGCTGAGAATGAGTGTTTTAGGTCGTTTAAAGAATCGCCAGCAAAGGTATTGACAAAAGCAGGTTTAATATAAAAGTGAAAGTGTCACAAAGTTCTTTGTCAAGGTTTACTCTACTACTTACCAGATGGTTAAAGCACTCAGAGAAAAAGCAAACTAAAATCTAAAATCAATCAATCTAAAACTAAAATCAACTAAAAAATTGTCTATGTTGAGGCTTGGTGGGGGGATGGAAGGGTGTGGATAAAAAGGAATAAGGAAGACCCTCCGGTTGAGTCTCCTCTATGTTGCTCCTCATGAAGAGAGCCTCTGTCCTCTTTTTAGCTGACTTGAGAGCTGGAATACTGTCATGATGTTCCTCCTGAGCCATGTCTTTTCTAAGGGAGAAAAGACCCAACTCTTACAGCTTTTCCTCATATTCTCTGGCCTTTTGGTCATCTTTGTTGCCCTCCTTGGGACCTTCTCCCATCTGTCTGCATTTTTTAGTGGAATTCTGGGGACCTGAACTGGACACAGCACTCCAGGTTCTGCCTGCAGGCATGGCCTCTGTGAGAAGAGGCCAGGGTCTGCTCTGTGCTAGACACAGCTAGTTTCTGCCAGCTAAGCACCAGACTCCTTGAGGGCCGAATCTGAGCGACTCAGCAAAGCTGGTGGCACCTCTGTGTAAGCATATTTAAGAAATGGCAAAATGCTGTCTGGGGCAGGTACTTCCCTGCTGCCCTTGGATCTGGAAGGTGGCTGTGTCCTGAAGTAACTTTTTCATCTTATTTTTTCCCCCATCCTGTTGAGGAGGGGTGGTGAGAGAACAGCTGTTTGGGCCCCTGGCAGCCAGCCAAGATCTGGCATCGGAAAGCCTAAAAGGCGGGTTTGTCCATTTAGAAGTAGAAGGGGATTGGTGGTTTAGAGACTGATAGTGACCGGGGTAGGAACGGAACTTTTTGGAAGTAGCAAATTCCATCAATATCTGGGGATCCAGTCACTTTGAGAGGGGCAAGTTTCAATGGAAAAAGCCTTTCTGAGCAATAAGAGGTTCTTGTGAGAAAAATCATCTAGTCTCCATTGTTTTTCTCACTTGCTAATACAAGTGGCAAAGATCTGGAACTCCTGCATTGAAAGGGATGCTACTGAGCAGAGCCTGTTGGGTGCTCTGTGTGTGTTGGCTACCCAGGACCAGCTATAAAGAGATCATGGCAGAGATGTGAGGTTAGTCTGGCTAAACGTGATTAAGACAGGGCCTTACAGAAGGCAATGCTTTGAGGATGTGAAGGGTAAAAGGATAATAAGTAAGGCTGGCAATGTTCCCAACCCTTTTGTTTGGAAGGATTGGGACTGAATGTTGATTTGAGTGAAGGGCAGGTACCAATCTGTCTTCTATAACTACAATTTCAGCAGCAAAGGACACCCAAAGCTGAGTATCAGGCCCCAATAATGCTCTATCAGGTGTGGCTGAGATGAAGTTCATTTCTCCACAGCAGTCCTCACAGGGCTGTGCTTTGCACTGGTAGCTCAAAAGGTGTTGATAGCACCCCAGTGTTTTGGCTACTGCTGAGCTGTGTTGGCACAGCATCAGTGCTGTCTCCAACAATTCTACCCCATCATCACTAGGCTGGAGCTGGCAAGATCTTGGGAGGAGATGCAACCAAAACAGCTGACCTCAATTGGCCCAAGGGATTTTTCTTACTGTCTGACATCAGCTGACATATAAAAGCTACATAAAGGAGGAGGAAGGGGAGGCATTTGTTAATGTACAATGTTTGCCTTCTGTAGCAACTGCTACACTTGCTGAAGGAAGCCCTGCTTCCCAGGAAGTGGCCAGACAGCGCTTGCTGGTGGGAGCTAGACAATATTTTTTTTTCCACATCTGCTTGTTTGCACACAAACTTTTGCTTTTGCTTTAGTAAACTGCCTTATCTCAAACTGTGAGTTGTTTTCCATTATATTTTCACTCTTCTGTCCAACTGAGAAGGGGGAGTGATAAAGTTGCTCAGTGGGTACCTGGCATCCAGCCAAGGTCAACCCACCACAGATGTTTTTGATGGTGTCCAGGTGTTGCAGAATAATCAGAGATCATTTTGACAGATCTGATCAAGTAGCTCATTTATTGAGTTCTGGTCCTACTTGTTGAACATTTGCCTGGACCAAATTTCATATAGTTCAAACAGGAGAAGCACATCTGTGACACCAGCTTTCCCCTAGCAATGACCCCAGAGCTGTGAAGGTGATAGGCAAGGACATGGAGGCCCAGAGGGTGTTCGCCTCAGTTCTGCCACTGAGAGGAAAGGGCAAGAGGAGGAGGGCGCTGATAACATGCATCAATAGAGATGGTTTAAGGATGTAGTTTAAGTTGTATGTGTGGGTAAGAAGGGATTGCCGTAATGAGAAATAAATACAATGGAACAGTTGGAAGATATATAAATTATGGGGAATCTGAGCATGATGCAAATGGTATGGAATAAGTAGTGGAGGTTGTATTGGGTCTGACTGAGCTGGAGTTCATTTTCTCATAGCACCCTCACAGTGCTGTGCTTTGCATTGGTAGCTGGAAGGGTGTTGATAACACACCAGTGTTTTGGCTACTGCTGAGCAGCACTGTCTGTTTAACATTCCCCTCCCCTATCAAGGGTCTGGGAGTGGGCAAGATCCTAGAAAGGGGACACAACTAGGCCAGCTGACCTAAAATAACCAAAGGGATATTCCATACCATATGATGTCAGCTCAGATATAAAAGCTGAGCGAGGGAGGAAGAACCGGTAGGCATCTGTTATTCTACAATTTTGCCTTTCCATATCAACCACTAGGTGTGCTGATGCCTTGCTTCCTGAGAAGTTGCTGAACATTGCTCACCAATGGGAAGTAGAGATTATTTTTCTCTTTGCTTATGTGCACACAAACTTTTGTGCTTTTTTTTCTTGCTTTAGTAAACTGCCTTATCTCGACCTATTCTTTTCCATCTTATTTTTCTCTCCCATCTTGCTAGGGAGTGATAGAATGGCTTAGTGGGTACCTGGTGTCTAGCCAAGGTCAAACCACTACGTCCACTCCTTGTCAAAAAATATAAGCTTTAAGGATAGGCCAGTTTTCAGTAGTTAGGCTTCCTTTCCTTTTGGAATCCATGACCTTAGAGGTTCAGGTATCATCATAATGCAAAAAAATATACATGTCACAGATGAACACGCTTATTACTCCCACCATCCAGGTTTCAGAGGCATTCCCGAGACCCATACCCAGGGACAGAGGAAAACGTCAGTGGGCACCATGGGATGATTACATTCAGTACAAATTCTACTACATGATAGTCTAGATTGCCTAAGGGGTGGGGGTCAAAGATATGCTCAAACTCGAGTAATTCCAAACTCCTCAGCATATTGTTTCACTCAGGGTCCTGGGTTCAGACCAAATGCCTTTGCTACTTTACCAAACCCTTCATTGGTTCTCAAATCTGAAATCTTTCTTCTCTTTTGTGAGCTTAATGACTTATGCCTTCTTTATCCACAGCTTGAGAGAATTTTCCAGCTGCCACTTCAGCTCCTCTGTCAGCCCATTTTTTCCCTCCTTCCAGGGGCCACCAACAGTTTGACATCCCCTTCTTCTGTATAATTTGGCTTTACAGCTTGCTTACCTCTAATATGTGTGCTTCCCTTGATATAGTAATTTTATACTTTTCTCTGAGGAAGGAAGAGGTACACAAATTTGATTCCATAATCATATAAAATCCTATGTGAGTTCCCAAAACTAAATTGAGGGAGGAATCTTTTCCACACACTGTAACAACCTGAGAAAAAATACAAACATGTAAAACATTGCTTGCGACAAACCTATATAAAACACGTACAAACATAAATATCTCAAAACTATCAAGACAAACGTAAAAAATCAATGCAGCAAACAACAGCAACTCTTCAGTCCCGTTGCCACTTCACCCTCTCATGGAGAGAAAAAAGAAAACTCAGTCCTTCTTGGACCAGTCTTAAAAAGAAAGAACTGTCCATCTGCTGGTATTTTGTGTTTTCTGCCAGAGGCATCTGTGGCCTTTAATTCCAGAATGGCTTCAATTCAGTTCGTTGCCTCTAGTGGCAGACAAGGCTCTATATTCACTACCACCAGAAGATGGCAGTGTAGGAGCATTTTGCAAACCATTGCCAATCCTGGGAAACTGAACTTCCATTTATTTCCAGGGAGCCTGTTAGGATATTTGAATTCACCACCCTCCCCCAGCTCACTTCTTGGGGGCAGAGTTGAGAATTTGTTTTCTTGGTCTTGATCCTTAAATTTTGCAATAAACAACAACATGAGAGAAGGTCGACAGGACAGCCGCTGTTTGTCATGCATTGGTTAGAAGCCAGCTGCCTCCCACACTCTCTTAGTGCTTTTAGCAAATTTTAGAGTGGGGAGAGGGCTGGATTCTCCCCCCTCCAACAGGTCCAAACTTTTTACACAAAAGGTCATTCCCCAGGCAAGAGACCAGGGTTCTTTGCCATGTGCTTTCTCCTCAGAAAACTTTGTTTCATTCCCCCTCATTAGTGAAATTTTCAAAACATTCTCTATTTTGTTTTCTTTGGGAAGATTGCTACTTTTCTCTTGCTACATAACCAATTCTGTTGCAAAGTGAGATAGCATTACCATGGGCTCTGCCTCCTGGTAAAGAATTCCATCTTTACAAGTGGGTAGAGCTTGGGGTGGGTGAGGGAAGAGGGGGCTGGCTTTACTGAGTTCCCCTCCAGGGAGTGGAGGAAGGTGACATCATGCTCAGGAAGTCTCACCTCCCTCTCCGCCTCCTGATTTTTTACAGGTGGGCAGAGTTTAGGGTGATGAAGGGGGTTTGGCTTTGCTACATCAAACTCCTCCCAAGGGGTGAGGGGGTTGACATGCTCATGGAAATTCACTTCCTTGAGGCTGGAAAACCCTGGTTCATTCTCCACACCTCACTCATCAGTGTTAATTTGCAAATCGGAGCATCTTTGGCTCTTGACAAGCTTGTTCAACTGTTTTTTCAGGTTTTGGGATAACTTCTCCACATACAATTCTGGATCCACCCTGAGTTTACCTATTGTTTCAGCCACCAAAGCAATTTGCTACTCGATTAGCTTTCTGTTGCTGCTCGGTAACATATTTCTCTCTTTGTGCAGCTATGAGCCCAACTTCCACCCATATGGTTGCCAAACGATTTTCCTTATTCGAGATTTTTTCAATTTCTTTACTCAAAGATCTGATTTTCTCTGCAACTAACTACAGATTGTGCCAGATTTCCTCAGCCCACATCTCTCTGTTTAGGGCTAGACAAGCTTTGCAAGCTTTTAGCAGCTCTATCAGTGGAGGGAAGTCCAGATCAATTTTTACCCCGGTGTTGGAAAAGATAGCAAAATGAAAATTTTTTATATAACTTTAGTCAGGGGTTTTGTTTACCTTTGCTCTGGGGGAAAGGAATTTCAAGTTTCTTTTCAGGGTACTGTTTCATCACTCAAGGCATGATGACTTTAACATCTCAACACACTGTGGGTAGCACAGAAGAGACACAAAAGATAACGACCATTAATGACCAGCAGCTCCAAACATCACCCCTGGCATGCTCTGAGACACTGGTCCAGAAAAGACTGATAAGACAACCAAGGAATGAGGACCAAATTAGCATTGGAGGTAAAGAAATCTGTAACCAGTAAGAAACCAAATACTAAGAACAGCCTAACTTGGGACCAATGAACATTGAAATAATGAATTTCTATGGGTTTTGACTGTATAAAGTATGTGAAAAATCTAGTAAAAGTCATATGTGATGGAATGATTTTCTCTGCACAACCCGGGCAATGTGTGGATGAAATTATTTCTGTTGCACATCCTGGCCAGAACAACACTGTGGCCAGAATAAAGTAATGCCTTGATTCTCTAACACTAAAAATGTTGTTGGAGAGTTTTTGTTTTTCCTGCAGTGTCAATCACACTGGTTTCCATGACCTTTCTGACAGAAAGTATTGTTTTCGACCAAAATTCGGTTTCTCCTTATTCTGCCACTAGTAGTTTTCTCTGTATAAAACACCTCCTCGTCACCTCAAGAGTACCCTGCTTGCTGTGTCAATAAAATGCAAGGTCCCAAATCCCACTCAATGAGACACTTGAAAGGCTTTACTTTTTTATGTACCCTGAGTTAGACACAGCAGAAATACAAACAAGATGTTCTCAAGTGTTCAAAACAACACTTTACTAAGAACTTCAGAAAATCAGAGAACTTTGACAGAAGTTTAAAGCAACATCCTATTAGCATAAAACATTTCACAAAGCATTAACTTAGCCCATTCAACTTAGCAAACTCCAAGCCCATCCAATTTTGAGTGACTCAAAACTGTGAGAAGAGGGAATTAGAACAATAAGAAGAAAGATATAAAATATATAGAAAAGAACAAATTTAGCTACCACTCCTGCTTCCAGCAGTGTCTCAGCTGATAGAAATTCAAAGAGGAGGTAGAGTCAAGACATGTGCTTGCTTCATGTCCTTGCTTAACTATCTGTATTGGGTCTGGCTGAGCTGGGGTTCATTATCTCATAGCACCCTCCCAGTGCTGTGCTTTCCATTGGTAGCTAGAAAGGTGTTAACACTAGTGTTTTGGCTACTGCTGAGCAGCATTAGCACAGCATCAGAGCTGTCTCTCTGACATTCCCCACCATCAAGGGTCTGGGAGGGGGCAAGATTCTGGGAGGGGACACAACCAGGCCAGCTGACCCAAAGTAACCAAGGGGATGTTCCATACCATATGATGTCAGCTCAGATATAAAAGCTGAGTGAGGGAAGAAGAATGGGGGTATTTGTTATTTTACAATGATTTCCTTCCTGGAACAACTGCTATGTGTGGTGAAGCCCTACTTCCTGGGAAGTATCTAAACATCACTTGCCAATGGTAAGTGGAGATTAATTTTTTTTTTCCCTTTTGCCTATGCCGGTGCAAACTTTTTTTTTGTGCTTTAGCAAACTCCCTTATCTCAACCTGTCACCAAATGGTATGAAAGTGTCCTGGTTTAGGGCAAATGTGGTAGAGAATCTCCAAAGGAGGGCCCCTCCCCACAACCGGTTCAGGAAGAATTCCTCGGAGAGGAGTGGAAACAACCTGTTTATTTAACAGGCACAGCACCCCCCAACACACAGAATGAACAATACCGGATGACACCACTCTGAAAAAGATGACAAATTCAGAAAGTCTCTCTCTTGGGGGTGATCGCTCCAGCGCTGGGGCAGCTGCTGCAGGCCTCAAGGTGCAAACTCTCAGTGTTCCCAGGTCCCAGTCCAGAGCAGGTTCAAGTTGGTCAAAAAAAGGAAAGGAGATAGAGTCCAGGAAGAAATTTGGACTGTTTAGCTAAACTAGCTAATGAGCAGAAGCAAAAGCAAGCAGAAGCAAAGCAGAAGCAAGAGCGAGAGAGCAAAGCGAAAAGCAAAAGCAAAAAAAAAAAAAGCAAAAGCAGCACTATGTACTGCCCTGTCTCTGTGTCCTGCCAGGCTGATAAGAAAACCCAAACAAAACTTTCACTCTTCAGAGCCAGTCTCAAAGGCACAGAACATAATATCCAGCATAAACAGAACACATTAATGGGGATACAAGCATCATAACGTCACCCTAGGACATTCCACCCCTTATCCCCATATCATCAACATACTACCACACATCATGCATTTATTCACACAAAATTTCCATCTGTTCCCCCAAAAATTACAAGCAATACCCTTCATGCCCTCATCACATCCCCACACTGGACCACTGAATCCAGGCCCTATACTACAGAGCTGCAGGATTCCCCCCCTTTCACTTTACTCACTTAAAGCTCCATCTTTCACTTGCTCAGACCTTCGACACTTGCACATCTCCTTCTCCATCTTCCACTTGCTCAGACCTTCGACACTTACACATTTCCTTCTATCTCATGTCTGTATGGTTTAATGTACAGACAATGGCAGTAACATCCAACGAACAGTGATATTTGCATATCATTCTCACCCCACAATCAGATCTCCCTGAGGTACACATGGTGTTGTTCCATCTCTTTGCATTATCCACCATGTGCAACCTGGTCCCTGAGCAAAGACAACCCCACGAATGGGTTTGTCTGTACTCGAGGCAGAATTGATCCACACAGTCTTCCCTAACAAACCTCTGACATGTACCACTGGGACTTTATCTCCATCTATTA
>NW_005055144.1:20193-20726 GCF_000277835.1 Geospiza fortis
TCGCTTGGCCTGTTTGATGGCAGCACATGTCTCACAGTCATGGATAACCTGTGAAATACTGTCCATAGTTAGATCCACCCCTCGGTCTCATGCCCCTTATAGGTGGCATCCCTGCCCTGATGGCCTGAGGCATCATGGGCCCATCGAGCCAGGAATAACTCTCCCTTGTGTTCCCAATCTAGGTCTATCTTGGACACCCCTATCTTTGCAGCCTGGTCTACCTGCTCATTGTTTTGGTGCTCCTCATTGGCTCTACTCTTGGGGACATGGGCATCTACATGGCGGACTTTCACAGGTAGCCTTCCTACTCTGGTAGCAATGTCTTTCCACTCATCAGCAGCCCAAATTGGTTTTCCTCTACGCTGCCAATTAGCCTCTTTCCACCTCTTCAGCCATCCCCACAGAGCGTTGGCTACCATCCATGAATCAGTGTAGAGGTAGAGCTTTGGCCATTTCTCTCTTTCTGCAATGTGCAGGGCCAGTTAAATGGCTTTGAGGTCAGCAAATTGACTTGATCCAACTTCTCCTTCGGT
>NW_005055145.1:0-829 GCF_000277835.1 Geospiza fortis
AAAATCAGCAGAAATTCACACAGAAATCAGACCAAAATCAGAGGAAATTAACCAAAAAATCAGCAGAAATTCACTTCAAGTTTCACCCAAAATCAGTGGAAATTCACCCAAAAATCAGCAGAAATTCGCCCAAAATTCACCCCAAAATCAGCAGAAATTAACCCAGAAATTAGCAGAAATTCACCCAAAAAATTCACGTTGAAATGCACCAAGATTTAACCCAAAATCACCTGAAATCGCCCCAGAATTAACCCAAAAATCAGCCAGAATTCACCTGAAATTCACTCAAAAATTCACCCAAAATTAACTCAAAATTTCCCTGAAATTAACCCAAAATTTGCCAAAAATTAAGCCAAAAACAACCCGAATTTAATACCAAATTCACCCACAATTAAGCCAATAATGACCCAAATTTAACCCAAAATTCACTCAAAATTCACTCAAAAGCCACTTAAAATTAAACCAAAATTAACCCAAATTAAACCCCAAAATTCACCCAAAATAAAACCCGGAATTTAATACCAAATTCACCCACAATTAAGCCAATAATGACCCAAATTTAACCCAAAATTCACTCAAAATTCACTCAAAAGCCACTTAAAATTAAACCAAAATTAACCCAAATTAAACCCCAAAATTCACCCAAAATAAAACCCGAAATTAACACAAAATTCACCCAAAATTGAACCCAAACCGACCCAAATTTCCCCCAAATTTCCCCCGATTCCCCGCCCCTCCCCCACCTGGCCGAGGTCTCCTCAGGTGTGTCCCAGGTGGGGGAGGGGCAGCCCCGGGCCCGGGCCCGCCCCTGCCCCTGGGCCAGCGAAGC
>NW_005055145.1:1180-2750 GCF_000277835.1 Geospiza fortis
GGGGGGGGAGGGGGAGGAGAAGGAGGAGGAGGAGGAGGAAGAGGCTGAATCTGCCTGGGACGGGCGCGGAGCTGGCGAAGGACAAACCCCCAACCCCCAAATTTGGGGAAGACCCCTGGGACCCCCAATTTTGGGAGAGATCCCAAAATTTTGGGAAAGACCCCCCCAATTTTTGGGAAGGATCCCTGGGACCCCCAATTTTGGGAAAGATCATTGGGACCTCCCTTTTTTGGGTAGGACCCATCAATTTTTGGGAAGGACCTCCTGAAACCCCCAATTTTGGGAAGGATTCCTGGAACTCCCCAATTTGGGGAAGGACCCCTGGAACCCCCCACTTTTAGGAAAAACCCCAGGGATTTTTTGAGTGAGACCATCCCCCAGTTTTGTGAAGGACCCCCTGGCTCATCCTCCCCTTCCAACCCTCCCAAAATTCCAGGAATTCTCCCCAATTTCAAGCCCCTCCCTGCCCAGGTGAGGCTGCCCCGCCGTACCTGTCCCGCTCAGGTTGGGGTTGGTGTAGTCCCAGGTGTCCTGGTCGTTCTTGAACACGTTCAGACGGCTGGGCTGGGGGGGGCAGGGGGGGTTGGCACCTGCCCACCTGTGCCCAGGTACCCCCAGGTGTGCCCAGGTGTGTCCCCAGGTACCCTCAGGTGAGGTGTGCCTAGGTGTGTCCCCAAATACCCCCAGGTGTGCCCAGGTGTGCCCAGGTGTGACTGAAATACCCCCAGCTGTGCCCAGGTGTGAATAAAATACTCCCAGGTGTGTCCCAGGTGTGCCCAGGTGTGCCCAGGTGTGAATAAAATACCCCCAGGTGTGCCCAGGTGTGCCCAGGTGAGCCTCGGTGTCCTGGGGAGGGGACAGGTGAGATCAGGTGTGCCCAGGTACCCCAAAATGTGGTTCAGGTACCCTCCAGATGAGCCCAACTATGCCCAGGTAACCCCCAGGTGCCCCCAGGTGTGCCCAGGTGTGTTTCTACCCCCCCAGGTGTGCCCAGGTGTGCCCACGGTGCCCCCAGGTGTGCCCACTCACCCTCAGGTAGGCCTGCCAGGTGTGCCAGACTCGGGCTCGGGGCCCCGCCCGGTTGTGCCTCCACATCAGCCCCCAGGTGAGGCAGGTGAGGGCGGGGTTCAGGTGAGACATCTCGGCATCCACCAGCACCTGAACGTCACGGGCCACCGCGGCCTGGGGGGGGCAGGTGAGACCAGGGGGGGACAGGTGAGACCAGCTGTGCCCAGGTGTGCCCAGGTGTGCCCAGGAACCTCCCAGGTGTGCCCAGGTGAGCTCAGGTGAGCTCAGGTGTGCCCAGGTGTGCCCAGGTGTGGTTCAGGTGAGACATCTCAGCGTCCACCAGCACCTGCACATCCTGGGACACCATGGCCTGGGGGGGACAGGTGAGACCAGGTGTGCCCAGGTGTGCCCAGGTGTCCTTATCCCACTTTTCCCCCTATTTCCAGGTGTGTCAGGTGTACCCAGCTACCCCCCAGGTGTGCCCAGGTATGGCTCAGGTGTGCCCAAGTAACCTCAGCTGTGCCCAGGTGTGCACCCCAAAAGGAGGCTCAGAAACCCCACA
>NW_005055145.1:2944-3303 GCF_000277835.1 Geospiza fortis
GGAGGGGTTCCCTGGCCGCCCAACATGGCCGCCTCCTCTTCTGGGTTAAGCCCCGCCCCTTCTGGCTCGGCCAATCGGAGAGAGATTTTCTCCTGGGGGGCGTGGTCAGAGAGGGGGCTCAGCTGAGGGGCCTCAGTGCCCCATAGAGGCCTCAGTGCCCCATAGATCCCAAACCTGCCCCATAGAGGCCTCAGTGCCCCATAGATCCCAAACCTGCCCCATAGAGGCCTCACCTGCCCCATAGATCCCAAACCTGCCCCATAGAAACCTCACCTGCCCCATAGATCCCAAACCTGCCCCATAGAGGCCTCAGTGCCCCATAGAGGATTCAGTGCCCCATAGAGGCCTCACCTGCCCCA
>NW_005055145.1:3672-4185 GCF_000277835.1 Geospiza fortis
CGCCAGCCCCACACACTCCAGGGCTGCCCCACAGTTCTGCTCAAACCAGTCCTCGCTGCCCCACACGGGACCCCAAAAATGTCAGTGACCCATAAGTGACCCCAAAGTAACCTTAAAACTCCATTAGTGACCCCAAAACCCCATCAGTGACCCACAAGTGACCTCAGAGCCATAGGTGACACCAAACACTATTAGTGACCCACCATGACCCCAAAACACCATAAGTGACCGCAAAACCCCACAAGTGACCCCAAAACCCCATAAGTGACCCCAGAACTGCCCCACAAGTGAACCCCAAAACCCCATAAGTGACCCACAAGTGATCCATAAGTGACCCAAAAACCCCATAAGTGACCCCAGCACTGCCCCATAAGTGACCCCCACACTCCATAAGTGACCCCAAAATCCCATAAATGACCCCTAAAACTGCCCCCAAAACCCCATAAGTGACGCCCACAGCCCCATAAGTGACCCCAACTCACCCCTCTCCATCGGGTCCCTCACCCTCGATGG
>NW_005055145.1:4241-6103 GCF_000277835.1 Geospiza fortis
GGGCGCGCGCGCCGGGACCCGCTGGCCCAGCTCCTGCACGGCCGCCGGGCTCCGGCCGACCGCAAACTGTCCCCAAAGGGACACGGAGAGAAGGGCCCGCCATAGGTGGGCACCCAGAACCCGGCGGGACGCCCGCAGGAACTGTGGGGAATGGAGGGAGGTTGGGGTGGGATGGGGAGAAAATGGAGGGGGAGCGTGAGGGGAGGGAAATGGCGGGAAAGTGAGAGGGGAGGAAATGGTGGGAGAGTGTGAGGGGAGAAAATGGAGGGCAAGTATGAGGGGAGGAAAGGGCGGGAAAGTGTGAGGGGAGAAAATGCAGGGGGAGTGTGAGGGGAGGAAAGGGCGGGAAAGTGTGAGGGGTGAAAATGGTGGGAGAGTGTGAGGGGAGAAAATGGAGGGCGAGCGTGAGGGGAGGGAAATGGCAGGAAAGTGAGAGGGGAGGAAATGCAGGGGGAGTGTGAGGGGAGGGAAAGGGAGGAAAGGGCGGGAAAGTGTGAGGGGTGAAAATGGTGGGCAAATGTGAGGGAAGGAAATGGCAGGAAAGTGTGAGGGGAGGAAATGGAGGGCAAGCATGAGGGGAGGAAAGGGCGGGAAAGTGTGAAAATGGTGGGCAAATGTGAGGGAAGGAAATGGCAGGAAAGTGTGAGGGGAGGAAATGGAGGGCAAGCATGAGGGGAGGAAAGGGCGGGAAAGTGTGAGGGGAGAAAATGGAGGGCGAGGGTGAGGGGGGGGAAAGGGAGGAAAGGGCAGGAAAGTGTGAGGGGAGGAAATGGAGGGAAAGTGTAAGGGAAGGAAATGGCAGGAAAATGAGGGGAGGGAAAGGGCGGGAAAGTGTGGGGGAGAAAATGGAGGGCGAGTGTGAGGGGAAAATAGGTGGGAAAGTGTGAGGAGAGAAAATGGTGGGGAACTGTGAGGGGAGGGAAATGGTGGGCAAATGTGAGGGGAGGAAATGGTGGGGGATTGTGAGGGGAGAAAATGGAGGGAAAATGTGAGGGGAGAAAAGGATGGGAAAGTGTGAGGGATAGTGTGAGGGAAGGAAATGGCAGGAAAGTGTGAGGAGAGAAAATGGTGGGGGAGTGTGAGGGGAGAAAAGGGCGGGGGAGTGTGAAGGGAGGAAATGGAGGGGGAATGTGGGGGAAAAAAGGTTAAAAAATGGGGAGTGTGAAGGAAAGTGTGAGGGAAGGAAATGGCGGGAAAATATGAGGGAAGAAAATGATGGGAAATGGCGAGGGGACAGGAAGAAAGGAAGCCCTGAAGGGACAAAAAGGTCTGATCCCCGAGGGAAGAAAACAAGGGGAGCCATGAGGGAACAGGATGAAGGGGATGCCCCATTTTCCCCTCACAGCTGCTCCAGAGGGGCACAGCCCAGGACCCACCATGACTGTGAGGAGCAGGGCTGAGTTTTGGGGTTCGCTTATGGGGTTTGGGAACAGGTTATGGGGTAGAGACTAGGGGTAGGTTTGGAGATTTAGGAGTCGCTTATGGGGCTGGGAAGGGGTTGGGGGACATTTGAGGGGTTTCTATGGGGCAAGGAATGGATTTGGAGGTCACTTATGGGGCAGTTTGTGAGGGCAGAAAAGGTGGGAAGCCCTGAGGGTGCCTCTGTGTGGTTATGGGGAGGGTCTCTATAGGTCAGGGGTCTCTATCTACGGGTCAGGGGTCTCTAATTGGGGTAGGGGGGGGTCCCCATTTTTGGGGAGGGGGTCTCACCGCCTCAGGGTCCTGCTGCAGCCAGGGGTGGGAGCAGAGGGCGAACACCAGCAGGCCCCGGAGCAGCTCCCACCATCCCAGGACCGCCAGGGCCCGGCCCTCCCTCACCATCACCTCCACCTGCAGCTGCAATGGCGACACCCCCCCCCCCT
>NW_005055145.1:6113-10720 GCF_000277835.1 Geospiza fortis
CCCTTCTGCGCCCTCCTGCCCCATAGATCCCCCCACAGCCCCCTCCTGCCCCACGGATTTACCACCAGACTTCTCCTGCCCCATAGATCTCCTCTGCCCCATAGATCCCCCCGTAAATCCCCCCAAGGACCTCCCCTGCCCCATAGATCTCCTCTGCCCCACAGATTCCCCCATAGGTCCCCCCAGGAACCTCCCCTGCCCCATAGATCTCCTCTGCCCCATAGATCCCCTCGTAAATCCCCCCAAGGACCTCCCCTGCCCCATAGATCTCCACAGGGGCCCCCCCTGCCCCATAGATCTCCCCAAGGACCCCCCCTGCCCCATGGCGGCACCAGGAGGACCCTGAGGGAGGTGTGGGAAGGATGAATTTATCCCCCAGTCCCCCCTCAAGTCACTCATTAACGGGGTTAATTAGTGAGGGATTAATAAGGGGCAAAGCCGCCCCTCCCCCAGCCTCATCACTCATTAACGAGGGGGTTTTTTAATGAGTAATTAATGGCTGAATGATTTTTGGGGCACTGTGGGGAACTGTTATGGGGCAGGGTGAATCGCCTTGTTGCTCATTAACCAGGGCTGATTAGTTAATTAATAATTTAAAGTAATTAATTCATGTTTTAATCTTTCAATTAGTTCATTTTATCAAAATGGGGAGTTGTGGGGGAAGTTATGGGGCAGATTATTGGGCAAGGGACGCTCCCTTGCTGCTCATTAATAAATTGTGAATTACTAACTAAACACTTAATTAATTCACAATTTAATCAATCTATATTAATTTTATTAAAATGGGGCAGAACAATGGGGCAGATTCTGTGGGGAAAATCACAGGGCAGGGGGACACCATTAATTAATAAGGGGTAATTATTTAATTAAGGATTTTTAGTCATTATTGTATTAAAAATAAGAGTTGTGGGGAAGAACCAGTGGGTTACACAGAGAGGAAACAATGGAGGGAAGGCATGAGGGGAAAAAATGGAGGGAAGCCATGAGGGGAGAAAATGGAGGGAAGTTGTGAGGGGAGAAAATGGAGGGAAGGTGTGAGGGGAGAAAATGGAGGGAAGGTGTGAGGGGAGAAAATGGCAGGAAATTGTGAGGGGACAGGGAGAAAAGGAAGTCATGAGGGGACAAAATGGTGGAAAACTGTGAGGGGGCAGGGGGAAGGGAAGTCATGAAGAGAGAAAATGGCAGGAAATTGTAAGGGAAGAAAATGGCGGGAAGCTGTGAGGGGAGAAAATGGCGGGAAACTGTGAGGGGACAAAATGGAGGGAAGTCATGAGGGGACAAAATGGAGGAAAAGTGTGAGGGGAGAAAATGGTGGAAAACTGTGAGGAGACAAGGGAAGCCATGAGGTGAGAAAATATCAGGAAATTGTGATAAGAGAAAATGGAGATAAAGTGAGAGGGGAGAGGGAGAAGGGAAGCCATGAGGGGACAAAATGGTCGGAGCCATGAGAGAACAAGAAGGGAAGCCAGGAGAGGAGAAAATGGTGGAAAATTGTGAGAGGACAAAGAGAAGGGAAGGCATGAGATGAGAACATGGTGGAAAATTATGAAGAGACAAGAAGGGAAGCCATGAGGGAAGAAAATGGCAGGAAATTGTGAGGGGACACGGAAAAAGGGAAGTCGTGAGGGGACAAAATGGTGGGAGCCACGAGGGAACCATGACTGAGAACAAAATGGTGGGAGCCATGTTCTCATGAGGGAACAGGGAGAATGGAAGCCATGAGGGGAGAAAATGGTGGGAAATTGTGAAGAGAGAAAATGGTGGAAAACTGTGAGGGGGGAAAATGGAGGGAAGCTGTGAGGGGACAGGGAGAAAGGGAAGCCATGAGGGGAGAAAATGGAGGGAAGCTGCGAGGGGAGGAAATGGTGGAAAACTGTGAGGGGAAAAAGAGAAAGGGAAATCATGAGGGGACAAAGCGGTTTGAGCCATGAGGGAGCAAGGAGAAGGGAAGCCATGAGAGGAGAAAATGGTGGAAAACTGAGGGGAAAAAATGTCTGGATCCTTGAGAGGAAAAAATGGTGGAAGCCATGAAGGGAGAGGATGAAGGAGATGGGGAAAGGGGCAGCCATAAGGGGACAGAGTGAAGAAAAACCATGAAAGGAATCAGAAAAAGATGGGGTGAAGGGAAGCCATGATGGGAAAAAAAGCAGGAAAACGTGAGGGGAGAAAAAAAGGCGGGAAAATAAGAGGCGGTAAAAAAGAGCGGGAAAACGTGAGGGGATAAAAAAGGGCGGGAAAACGTGAGGGGAGAAAAAAAGGCGGGAAAACGTGAGGGGAGAAGCTTTGGGGTCACTTATGGGGCAGAGCGAGGATCGATGGGGCAGCCCCTGCCCCGCCCTTCATTACCACATTAATTAACACCTCATTAACGCGCTCTTTAACAATTCATTTATTAATTTCCAACAGCGGGACCCTTGATGGAACAGGTGAGTGATCCATGGGGCAGGTGAGGGGTTTATGGGGCAGATAAGGCCTCTGTGGGGCAGGTGGTGACTCTTTGCCCAGGTGAGGGATCCACGGGGCAGGTGAGGGTCCCGCTGTGGGCCAGGTGTGTCTCTGTGCGCCAGGTGTGGCTCAGTAGTTGCTGCGCTCCTGCCGGAAGCCGCCGCGCCGCAGGTACCCGTCGCCCTTGCGGTATCCGCCATCTTTCTGGTCTGCACGGAGAGACGGACAGGTGAGGGCGGGGCGGGGCTCAGGTGTGTCCCAGGTGTCCCTCAGGTGTGCCCAGGTGTATCCCAGACACCTCCACCTTTCCCCAGGTGTGTCCCTGGGTAACCCAGGCGTATCCAGCTGTGCCCAGGTGTGCCCCAGATGTGCCCAGGAATGTCCCAGGTATATCCAGGTGTTCCCCAGGTGTCCCTCAGGTGTGACCAGGTGTATCGCAGGTGTGCCCAGGTGGATCCAAGTGTGCCCAGGTGTATCCAGGTGTGCCAATTGTACCCCAGGTGTGCCCCAGGTGTATTCAGATGTATCTAGGTGTGCCCCAAGTGTATCCAGGTGTGCCCAGGTGCATCCAGGTGTGTCCCAGGTGTATCCAGCTGTGCCCAGGTGTGCCCCAGGTATATCCAGGTGTATTCAGGTGTGACCCACGTGTGTCCGAGGTGTATCCAGCTGTGCCCAGGTGTGCCCCAGGTATATCCAGGTGTATTCAGGTGTGACCCACGTGTGTCCCAGGTGCATCCAGCTGTGCCCCAGGTGTATCCAGGTGTGCCCCAGGTGTGCCCAGGTGCGCTCACCTCTGAAGTACCCCCCGTAGGCTCCCTGCCTCTGGTCCAGCACGCGCTCGTTGTTCTCCACCAGGTTCCCCAACTTCTCGGCCAATTGCAGCGCCAGGTTCTGCGTGGCCGTCGGCTCCGTCCGGTGCATCATCACCGTGGCCGTGGGCTGGTCCAGCGAGGCCTAAAGGTGTGCACAGGTGAGACTCACCTGGGCTGCAGGTAACCCCAAAAACCCCACCTGAAACCTGCCCAAAATGGCTCCAAACCACCCCAAAATGACCCCAAACCACCCCAAAATGGCCCCATTGGTCATAATCCATCATCCACGTGGCCGTGGGCTGGTCCAGCGAGGCCTAAAGGTGTGCACAGGTGAGACTCACCTGGGCTGCAGGTAACCCCAAAAACCCCACCTGAAACCTGCCCAAAACGACCCCAAAACCACCCAAAACCACCCCAAAATGGCCCCATTTGGGTTTCTCCATCATAATGGTAATTTTGGGCTCATCCAGTGAGACCTGCAGGTGTGCACAGGTGAGACTCACCTGTGCTACAGGTAATTCCAAAAACCCCACCTGAAATCACCCCAAAATGGCTCCAAACCTGATCAAAATCACCCCAAAATGGCCCCATTTGGGTTTTGCCATGATCATGGCGGCTTTGGGCTGGTCCATCGAGGCTTAAAGGTGTGCACAGGTGAGACTCACCTGGGCTGCAGGTAACCCCAAAACTGCCCCAAATTGATTTGAAACTGCCCCAAATTGATTTGAAACTGCCCCAAATTGATTTGAAACTGCCCCAAATTGATTTGAAACTGCCCCAAATTGATTTGAAACTGCCCCAAATTGATTTGAAACTGCCCCAAATTTGACCCAAAACTGCCCCAAACCACCCCAAAATGGCCCCAAATGGGGTCTCCCATTCCAACATGGCGCTGGAAACGTGGCCAGGTGAGACACGCCCTCACCTGTCCCCACAGGTAACCCCAAAACTGCCCCAAATTTGACCCAAAATCACCCAAACTGACCCCAAACCCCCCCCAGGTGAGGCCACACCTGGCCCCACAGGTAACCCCAAAACTGCCCCAAAATGGCCCCAAATTGACCCAAAATCACCCAAACTGACCCCAAGGTAACCCCCAGGTGAACTCACACCTGTCCCCACAGGTAACCCCAAAACTGCCCCAAAATGGCCCCAAATTGACCCAAAATCACCCAAACTGACCCCAAACCCTCTCTCAGGTGAGGTCACACCTGGCCCCACAGGTAACCCCAAAACTGCCCCAAATTTGACCCAAAACTGCCCAAAATTGATTTGAAACTGCCCCAAATTGACCCAAAATCACCCAAACTGACCCCAAACCACCCCCAGGTGAGGCTACACCTGGCCCCC
>NW_005055145.1:12485-15841 GCF_000277835.1 Geospiza fortis
CCCAGGTGTCCCCAGGTGTCCCAGGTGTCCCCAGGTGTCCCCAGGTGTCCCCAGGTGTCCCAGGAGGTGTCCCCAGGTGTCCCAGGTGTCCCAGGTGTCCCCAGGTGTCCCCAGGTGTCCCTCACCATCAGCTCCTCGTTGATGATCATTTTGCTGATGATGCCGTGCACCGTGGGCAGGTCCAGCTCAAACATGGCCGCCAGCGTCTCCATGCTGCAAAATGCCAATTTTTAACCCAAAATTGGATTTTTTTTCACATCAAAATTCACAAGTTTTTTACTTCCAAATTCACCTTCTTGATCTTTTTATTGAGAAAAAAATTGATACTTGAAAATTCCCCATTTTTCCCCTCAAAATTCCCCATTTTTCCCCTCAAAATTCACAAATTTTTCCCCTCAAAATTCACAATATTTTAGCTCAAAAATCCAAAAATTTTCACCTCGAGTTTCACCATTTTTGCCTTAGAATTCACATTTTTTTTCCGCTCAAAGTTCCCCAATTTTTAACCTCAAAATAAACTTTTACCTCAAAATCCACAAAGTTTTAGCTCAAAAATCCCAGAATTTTTAACTCGAGTTTCACCATTTTTACTTTACAATTCACAATTTTTTTAGCTCAAAAAATTCGCATTTTTTCAGCTCAAAATTAATTTTTACCTCAAAATCCACAAAGTTTTAGCTGAAACATTGAGAATTTTTACCTTAAAATTCACCGTTTTTAATCTCAAAATTCACAAAGTTTTACCCCAAAATTCACAAATTTTTCGCTCCAAATTTCCCGATTTTTTACTGGAAAATTCACCATTTTTAAGCTAAAAAATGCAAATTTTTACCTCAAAATTTTCCCTGCTAATTTCACAACTTTTAGACTCAAAATTCCCAATTTTTTTACCTCAAAATCAACAATTTCTTATCTAAAAATTCACGTATTTTTATCTCAAAATTCACCATTTTTAGCTCAAAAATTCACTATTTTTTAGCTCAAAAATTCACTATTTTTTAGCTTAGAAATTCACAACTTTTTAGCTCAAAAATTTACAATTTTTACCTTAAAGTGTCACAATTTTTACATCAAAAATTAACATATGTGTAGCTCAAAATCCACAAGTTTTTGCCTCAAAATTCACTATTTTTAATGTCAAATTTCCCTATTTTTTACCTCAAAGATTCACCGTTTTTTACCCGAAAATTTACATCGGTTTAGCTCAAAATTCCCGATTTTTTACCTCAAAAATTCACAATTTTTAGGCTCAAAAATTCACAATTTTTAAGCTCAAAAATCCGCGTTTTTTCCCTAATATTTGCACAACTTTTACACTCAGAATTCATCAAGTTTTACCTCAAAATCATAAATTTTTTAGCTCAAGAATTCCCAATTTTCCCCTCAAAACTCAAAATTTTTAGCTCAAAAATTCACAAATTTTTACCCCAAAATTCACAATTTTTACCTCAAACATTCACAAATTTTTACTTCAAAACCAACAATTTCTTATCTAAAAATTCACATATTTTTCCCTCAAAATTCCCAATTTTTTAGCTCAAAATTCCACAATTTTTCTGTAATAATTTCACAACTTTTTACCCCAAAATTCACAATTTTTTACCTCAACAATTCACCAATTTTTAACTTAAAATCAACAATTTTTTATCTAAAAATTCACATAGTTTTCCCTCAAAATTCACAGTTTTTAGGCTCAAAATTCCCAATTTTCAGGCTCAAAATTCCCAGTTTTTTAGCTCAAAAATCCACAATTTTTTCTCTAATAACTTCACTACTTTTATCCTCAAAATTCTCTTTTTTTTACCTCAAAAATTCCCAAGTTTTAGCTCAAAATCAACAATTTCTTATCTAAAAATCCACATATTAATACCTCAAAAATTCCCAAGTTTTAGCTCAAAATCAACAATTTCTTACCTAGAAATTCACATATTTTTCCCTCAAAATTCAGTTTTTTAGCTCAAAAATCCACAATTTTTCCCGAATAACTTCACAATTTTATCCTCAAAATTCTAATTTTTTTTTACCTCAAAAATTCCCAAGTTTTAGCTCAAAATCAACAATTTCTTATCTAAAAATCCACATATTAATACCTCAAAAATTCCCAAGTTTTAGCTCAAAATCAACAATTTCTTATCTAAAAATCCACATATTAATACCTCAAAAATTCCCAAGTTTTAGCTCAAAATCAACAATTTCTTACCTAGAAATTCACATATTTTTCCCTCAAAATTCAGTTTTTTAGCTCAAAAATCCACAATTTTTCCCGAATAACTTCACAACTTTTATCCTCAAAATTCTAATTTTTTTTTACCTCAAAAATTCCCAATTTTTACCTCAAAAATTCCCAAGTTTTAGCTCAACAATTTAACACATTTTTACCCCAAAATTCGCCGTTTTTTTCCTTCCGAACTCCCAATTTTTACCTCGAACATTCCCAATTTTTTAGCTCAAAAATTCACTTTTTTTTACCCCGAATTTTGCCCCAAAATCGCCGTTTTTTGCCCCAAAGTCGGCCTCACCTGATGGAGTCGTAGACGCTGCTGTAGGTGAACAGGTACGTGCGCAGCGACTCCTCCTGGATCTTCCTGGGGAGGGGACAGGGGGGTCACACCTGGCCAACCCCAAAATTCTCCTTTCCTGCCCCAAAATGCCCCAAATGGCTGAAAATGACCCCAAAATGGCCCCAAAATGGCCCAAAATGGTCCCAAAATGACCCAAATTCCCTTTACCTGGGCACACCTGGCCACGACCCCAAAATTCTCCTTTCCTGCCCCAAAATGACCCAAAATGGCTGAAAATAACCCCAAAATGCCCCCAAAATGGCCCAAAATGGTCCCAAAATGACCCAAATTTCTTTACCTGGGCACACCTGGGCACAACCCCAAAATTCTCCTTTCCTGCCCCAAAATGGTTGAAAATGACCCAAAATGCCCCCAAAATGGCCCAAAATGGTCCCAAAATGACCCAAATTTCTTTACCTGGGCACACCTGGGCATGACCCCAAAATTCTCCTTTCCTGCCCCAAAATGACCCCAAAATGCCCCAAAATGGCCCCAAAAATGGTTGAAAATGGCCCCAAAATGGCCCCAAAATGACTGAAAATGACCCAAATTCCCCCACCTGGGCACACCTGGGAATAACCCCAAAATTCTCCTTTCCTGCCCCAAAATGACCCAAAATGACCCCAAAATGCCCCAAAATGGCTGAAAATGACCCCAAAATGGTCCCAAAATGACCCAAATTTCTTTACCTGGGCACACCTGGGCATGACCCCAAAATTCTGCTTTCCTGCCCCAAAATGACCCCAAAATGGCAGAAAATAGACCCAAAATGGCCCCAAAATGACCCAAATTCCA
>NW_005055145.1:17332-20345 GCF_000277835.1 Geospiza fortis
ATTTTGGGCAAAAAAAATCGGAGTTTTTTGGGAAAAAAATGGAATTTTTGGGGTTAAAAAGGGAATTTTGGAGGTCGTAAAATGAGCTGGGAAAAGCGAGACACAGGTGGGACACCCGGGGAGAGGTGAGAAAAATTTGGGGTGAAAAATGAGGATTTTGGGCAAAAAAAAGGAAAAAAAATTGGGGGGGAAAATGAAGTTTTTAGGGGAAAGAAACCGGAGCTTTTGGGGTTAAAAAATGGAATTTTGGAGGTCATAAAATGAGCTGGGATGGGTGAGACACAGGTGGGACACCTGGGGATAAATGGCAAAATTTTGGGGCAAAAATGGCAAAATTTGGGCAAAAAATTTGGAGTTTTTTGGGAAAAAAATGGAATTTTTGGGGTTAGAAATGGAATTTTTGGAGGTAAAATGGCGGCACCTCCAGGTGTTGAGAAGGTCCTGGACAGGTGGGACACAGGTGGGGAGACTTGGGACAAGTGAGAGAGTTTTGGGGTGAAAAATGAGGATTTTGGGAAAAAAAATTTGGAGTTTTTTGGGAAAAAAATGGAATTTTTGGGGTTAGAAATGGAATTTTTGGAGGTAAAATGGCGGCACCTCCAGGTGTTGAGAAGGTCCTGGACAGGTGGGACACAGGTGGGGAGACTTGGGACAAGTGAGAGAGTTTTGGGGTGAAAAATGAGGATTTTGGGAAAAAAAATTTGGAGTTTTTTGGGAAAAAAATGGAATTTTTGGGGTTAGAAATGGAATTTTTGGAGGTAAAATGGCGGCACCTCCAGGTGTTGAGAAGGTCCTGGACAGGTGGGACACAGATAAGACACAGGTGGGGACACCTGGGATAAGTGAGAGAGTTTTGGGGTGAAAAATGAGGATTTTGGGCAAAAAAAAATTTGGAGTTTTTTGGGAAAAAAATCGGAATTTTTGGGGTTAGAAATGGAATTTTTGGAGGTAAAATGGCGGCACCTCCAGGCGTTGAGAAGGTCCTGGACAGGTGGGACACAGGTGGGACACAGGTGGGACACAGGTGGGGAGACTTGGGACAAGTGAGAGAGTTTTGGGGTGAAAAATGAGGATTTTGGGCAAAAAAAAATTTGGAGTTTTTTGGGAAAAAAAAGGAGGTTTTGGAGTTAAAAACTGAAATTTTTGGGTTAAAAACGGAAGTTTGGAGGTCATCAAATGAGCTGGGAAAAGCAAGACACAGGTGAGACACCTGGGGAGAGGTGAGAAAAATTTGGGGTGAAAAATGAGGATTTTGGGCAAAAAAAATCGGAGTTTTTTGGGAAAAAAATGGAATTTTTGGGGTTAAAAAGGGAATTTTGGAGGTCGTAAAATGAGCTGGGAAAAGCGAGACACAGGTGGGACACCCGGGGAGAGGTGAGAAAAATTTGGGGTGAAAAATGAGGATTTTGGGCAAAAAAAAGGAAAAAAAATTGGGGGGGAAAATGAAGTTTTTAGGGGAAAGAAACCGGAGCTTTTGGGGTTAAAAAATGGAATTTTGGAGGTCATAAAATGAGCTGGGATGGGTGAGACACAGGTGGGACACCTGGGGATAAATGGCAAAATTTTGGGGCAAAAATGGCAAAATTTGGGCAAAAAATTTGGAGTTTTTTGGGAAAAAATTGGAATTTTTGGGGTTAAAAATGGAATTTTTGGAGGTCACGAAATGGCGGCATCTCCAGGTGTTGAGGAGATCCTGGGACAGGTGAGAGACAGGTGAGAAAAATTTTGGGGTGAAAAATGCTAATTTTGGGTAAAAAAAAAGTCAATTTAGGGCCAAAAATTCCCATTTTTGGGTCTAAGGAAGCGAATTTTGGGTTGAAGAACATCAAGATCCAAAAACTTCAAATTTTGGGGTGGAAGAGCCAAACCAAGAGTGGATTGAGATATTATGGACCTCAAGAACCCAGTTTTGAGTTAAAATCCCTAAATTTTGGTCAAGAAATGCTCATTTGGGTCAAAAAAAAGCGAATTTTGGCTTGAGGAACACCAAGAATCTAGAACGGCCATTTTAGGAGATAAAAGAACCAAACCAAGACCTGCCTAAGTAATTATGGACCTCAAGAACCCAATTTTGGGTCAAAACCCCCAAATCTTGGTTCAAAAAACTGGTTTTGGTGTGAGGAACATCAAGAAGTTCTAGAACCCCCATTTTAGGAGATAGAAGAACCAAACCAGGACTGACCCAAGGTAATTATGGACCTCAAAACCCCATTTTTGACCTGAAAACCCCCAAATCTTGCTTCAAAAAACTGTTTTTGGTGTGAGGAACATCAAGAAGATCTAGAACCCCCATTTTAGGAGATAGAAGAACCAAACCAAGACCGACACAAGGTAATTATGGACCTCAAGAACCCAATTTTGGGTCAAAATCTTGTAATTTTGGTGAAAAGAACCAATTTTGGTGTGAGGAACATCAAGAAGATCTAGAACCACCATTTTAGGAGATAGAAGAACCAAACCAAGACTGACCCAAGGTAATTATGGACCTCAAGAACCCAATTTTGGGTCAAAATTATTAAATTTTGGTCAAAATCACCAATTTTGGTCTGAGGAACATCAAGAAGATCTAGAACCACCATTTTAGGAGATAAAAGAACCAAACCAGGACTGACCCAAGGTAATTATGGACCTCAAAACCCCATTTGTGACCTCAAAACCCCAAATTCTCAAACCCAAACCCTGCAATTTTGGGTCAAAACCAGCAACCATGGTCTGAGAAACCTTTGAAAGATCTAGAATGGCCATTTTAAGAGATAGAACCACCAAACCAAGACCTGCCTAAGGTAATTACGGACCTCAAAACCCCATTTTTGACCTCAAAACCCCCAAATCTTGACCTCAAACCCCCCCAAATCTTGCGTCGAAACTTCCCGATTTCGGTTCTCCTCCTACCCAGCAGCGGCTGCCTCTCGCCCACGCGCAGCTGGTGGTGGAACTGCTTGCTGATCATCCTCCGGCGGGCGTCGAACTCGTGCGCCGCCATGTAGGGGATCTCCAGCAGCATGGCAGCCAC
>NW_005055145.1:20521-20637 GCF_000277835.1 Geospiza fortis
TGTGCGCGTCCTTGATGAGGCCCTGGCGGAAGGCGCAGATGCCCAGCTGGACCATGGTGCGGTTGTAGAGGATCTGCGGGGACAGGCGAGGCGAGGTTTGGGGTGAAAAGCGGGGA
>NW_005055146.1:0-261 GCF_000277835.1 Geospiza fortis
CAGCCCGCAGAACCTTCTCCTTCTCCAGCCTCAGCTCCCTCCAGGCCTCCTCCAGCTCCTCCCTGTCCCTGGCCAGCTGCTCCTCCTTGGACCTCAGCTCCCGGCTCCGGAACTTCAGCTCTGCCTGATCCTGGGTGGGGACAGCAAACCTCACCTGTCCCGTCCTTTGGAGCGGGGGGAGCAGGAGGAGGGGGTTTGGGAACCCCGGGTGCCCACGGGGGACCTTGGCCAGGCTCCGCAGCGCCGCGTCCACGCCCAGGG
>NW_005055146.1:495-3138 GCF_000277835.1 Geospiza fortis
TTTCCCTGTCCTGATTCCCACCCTGGCTGTTCCAAGCCCCTTTCCCAGTCCTGATTCCCATCCTGCCTGGTTCTCAGCCTTTCCCCAGTCCCACTCCCACCCAGCCGGTCCTGAGCCCCTTCCAGTTCCCACCCTGCTGGTTCTGAGCCCTTTTCCCAGTCCCACTCCCATCCTGGTTGGCCCTGAGCCCTTTATCCAACCTTGCTCCCATTCTGGCTGGTTCTGAGCTCCTCCAGTTCCCATCCTGCTGGTTCTGAGCCCCTCTCCCAGTCCCATTCCCACCCTGGCTGGTCCTCAGCGCTTTTCCCAGCCCTGCTCCCATCCTGGCTGGTTCTGAGCCCCCTTCCCAGTCCTGCTCCCATCCTGGTTGGTTTAGAGCTCCTTTCCCAGTCCCACTCCCACCCAGGTGGTTCCAAGCCCCTTCCAGTTCCCATCCCAGCTGGTTCTGAGCCCCTTTCCCAGTCCTGGTTGGTTCTGAGAACTTTTCCCATTCCAGTTTCCAAGCTGGCTGGTCCTGAGCCCTTTTACCAGACCCTTCCAGCTCCCATCCTGGCTGCTCCTGAGCCCTTTTCAGCCCTGAGTCCTTTTCCCTTCCAGCCCCAAGCCCTGCTCCCACCCTGGCTGGTTCTGAGCCCTTTTCCCTGTCCTGATTCCCACCCTGGCTGTTCCAAGCCCCTTTCCCTGTCCTGATTCCCACCCTGGCTGTTCCAAGCCCCTTTCCCTGTCCTGATTCCCACCCTGGCTGTTCCAAGCCCCTTTCCCAGTCCTGATTCCCATCCTGCCTGGTTCTCAGCCTTTCCCCAGTCCCACTCCCACCCAGCCGGTCCTGAGCCCCTTCCAGTTCCCACCCTGCTGGTTCTGAGCCCTTTTCCCAGTCCCACTCCCATCCTGGTTGGCCCTGAGCCCTTTATCCAACCTTGCTCCCATTCTGGCTGGTTCTGAGCTCCTCCAGTTCCCATCCTGCTGGTTCTGAGCCCCTCTCCCAGTCCCATTCCCACCCTGGCTGGTCCTCAGCGCTTTTCCCAGCCCTGCTCCCATCCTGGCTGGTTCTGAGCCCCCTTCCCAGTCCTGCTCCCATCCTGGTTGGTTCAGAGCTCCTTTCCCAGTCCCACTCCCACCCAGGTGGTTCCAAGCCCCTTCCAGTTCCCATCCCAGCTGGTTCTGAGCCCCTTTCCCAGTCCTGGTTGGTTCTGAGAACTTTTCCCATTCCAGTTCCCACCTGGCTGGTTCTGAGCCCCCTTCCCAGTCCCATTCCCACCCTGGCTGGTCCTCAGCGCTTTTCCCAGTCCTGCTCCCATCCCAGCTGGTTCAGAGCTCCTTTCCCAGTCCCACTCCCACCCAGGTGGTTCCAAGCCCCTTCCAGTTCCCATCCCAGCTGGTTCTGAGCCCCTTTCCCAGTCCTGGTTGGTTCTGAGCACTTTTCCCATTCCAGTTTCCAAGCTGGCTGGTCCTGAGCCCTTTTACCAGACCCTTCCAGCTCCCATCCTGGCTGCTCCTGAGCCCTTTTCAGCCCTGAGTCCTTTTCCCTTCCAGCCCCAAGCCCTGCTCCCACCTGGCTGGTTCTGAGCCCCTTTCCCAGTCCTGGCTGATTCTGAGCCCTTTTCCCAGTCCTGCTCCCACCTGGCTGTTCCAAGCCCCTTTCCCAGTCCTGATTCCCATCCTGCCTGGTTCTCAGCCTTTCCCCAGTCCCACTCCCACCCAGCCGGTCCTGAGCCCCTTCCAGTTCCCACCCTGCTGGTTCTGAGCCCTTTTCCCAGTCCCACTCCCATCCTGGTTGGCCCTGAGCCCTTTATCCAACCTTGCTCCCATTCTGGCTGGTTCTGAGCTCCTCCAGTTCCCATCCTGCTGGTTCTGAGCCCCTCTCCCAGTCCCATTCCCACCCTGGCTGGTCCTCAGCGCTTTTCCCAGCCCTGCTCCCATCCTGGCTGGTTCTGAGCCCCCTTCCCAGTCCTGCTCCCATCCTGGTTGGTTCAGAGCTCCTTTCCCAGTCCCACTCCCACCCAGGTGGTTCCAAGCCCCTTCCAGTTCCCATCCCAGCTGGTTCTGAGCCCCTTTCCCAGTCCTGGTTGGTTCTGAGAACTTTTCCCATTCCAGTTCCCACCTGGCTGGTTCTGAGCCCCCTTCCCAGTCCCATTCCCACCCTGGCTGGTCCTCAGCGCTTTTCCCAGTCCTGCTCCCATCCTGGTTGGTTCTGAGCCCTTTCCCCAGTCCTGCTCCCATCCCAGCTGGTTCAGAGCCCCTTTCCCAGTCCCACTCCCACCCAGGTGGTTCCAAGCCCCTTCCAGTTCCCATCCTGCCTGGTTCTGAGCCCCCTCCCCATCCCAGTCCGTCCCAGAGCAGGTCCAGACCCCCACCCCGGCATCCCCAGCATTCCCTGGGGAAGTCGCAGCCCCTCCCTGCTCGGGGCTCACCTGGGGCTCACCTGGGGCTCACCTGGGCCCTGTCCCCGCTCACCGGGGCTCACCTGGGCCCTGTCCCCGCTCACCTGGGGCTCACCTGGGCCCTGTCCCCGCTCACCTGGGCCCTGTCCCCGCTCACCTGGGGCTCACCTGGCCCTGTCCCCGCTCACCTGGGCCCTGTCCCCGCTCACCTGGGGCTCACCTGGCCCTGTCCCCGCTCACCTTGGCCTCGTCCAGCGCCGGC
>NW_005055146.1:3510-5163 GCF_000277835.1 Geospiza fortis
GGGACAGGGACACAGGGACAGGGACATGGGACACAGGGATGGGGACATGGGACAGGGACACAGGGATAGGGACAGGGACAGGGACAGGGATGGGGACACAGGGATAGGGATATGGGAGAGGGGACACAGGGACGGGGACACAGAGACATGGGGAGTGGCGCTCCTGGGGAGGCACCGGGAGTGGGATGGGAACGGGGACAGGGGACAGGGACACAGGGATAGGGACACAGGGACAGGGACATAGGGATAGGGACATGGGACACAGGGATGGAGACATGGGACAGGGACACGGGGAGTGGCACTCCTGGGGAGGCACTGGGAGTGGGACAGGGACAGGGACACAGGGACAGGGATATGGGACAGGGATGGGGACACGGGGATAAGGACAGGAACAGGGACATGGGGATAGGGACAGGGGGAGTGGCGCTCCTGGGGAGGCACCGGGAGGGGGACGGGGACAGGGACAGGGATGGGGACAGAGGGACAGGGACATGGGACACAGGGATGGGGACATGGGACACAGGGATGGGGACATGGGACAGGGACACGGGGAGCGGCGCTCCTGGAGAGGCATCGGAGAGTGGGATGGAGACAGGGATGGGGACAGGGACACGGGCAGGGACAGGGTGGGGACATGGGACAGGGGACAGGGACATGGGATAGGGGACACAGAATAGGGACTGGGACAGGGATAGGGAATAGGGACTGGGACACAGGGACAAGGACAGGGAATAGAGACAGGGACACGGGCCATGGGACAAGGACAGGGACAGGGGACATGGATGGGGAGAGAGGACAGGGACACAGGGACAGAGAGACAGGGAGAGGGTGAGGACATGGGACAGGGACAGGGATGGGGACATGGAACAGAGAAAACGACATGGGACAGGGACACAGGGACAGGGACAGGGTGGGGACAGGGACAGGCGACAGGGACAGAAGGACAGGGACACAGGACATGGGACAAGGATAGGGACAGGGACATGGGACAGGAACGTGGACAGGGACACAGTCAAGGACATGGGATACAGAGATAGGCACGGGCACAGGACACGGACACAAGCAGGGACAGGGACATGGCCACAGCTCCAGGGGGGATCCCAGCAGGAAGCTCCTCCAGCCAGGCACGGACATGGCCACAGGACAGGGACACAGCCAGGAACACGGGCACAGCTTCAGGAGACAGCCACAGCTCTGGGACGGGGCCTCACCTGCTCCAGGAGCTGCTCCTGCTGCCCCAGCCTGGTCTCCAAATCGGTCACGGCCTCCTGGAGCCGGCTCTGCTCCCGCTGCTGCCGGCACAGCCGGGCCCGGAGCGCTGCGAGGGGCACGGGGCGGCCGGGGGGATCCCCCTCCATCCACAGGGAGATCCCACTGGGAAAAAACCCCGTGCTCCTGCTCCATCCCACCCCATCCCAGGGAAATCCCACATGGACAACCCCCGTGCTCCTGCTCCATCCCATCCCAGAACAGCGAGATCCCACAAGGGAAAAAACCCCGTGCTCCTGCTCCATCCCATCCCAGGTCAAGGAGATCCTCCATCCTCATGGAAATCCCACAGAGAAAACCTCCTGTGTTCCTGTTCCATCCCATCCCAGGACAGCAAGATCCCACATGGAAACCCTCTGTGTTCCATCCCATCCCATCCCAGGA
>NW_005055146.1:5651-7171 GCF_000277835.1 Geospiza fortis
CCATCCCATCCCATCCCATCCCATCCCATCCCATCCCATCCCATCCCATCCCATCCCATCCCATCCCATCCCATCCCATCCCATCCCATCCCATCCCATCCCATCCCATCCCATCCCATCCCATCCCAGCCCATCCCATCCCATCCCAGGGAGATCCCCCTGTGGGATCTGGATCGGGACTTTGCCAGCCTCAGCTCCCGGCCTCTGGCTCGCCAGGGACAGCTGGAATTCCGTGAATTCAGAGAATTCTGCAAATTCTGAGAATTCTACAAGTTCTATGAATTCCATGAACTCTGTGAATTCTGTAAATTCTGAGAATTCTACAAATCCTACGAATCCCATGAGTTCTGTGAGCTCTGTGAATTCAGTGAATTCCATTAATTCCGTGAATTCTGCAAATTCAGTGAATTCTGTGACTTCTGCAAATGCAGTGAATTCTGTGAATTCTGCAAATTCTGAGAATTCTGTGAATTCCATGAATTCTGAAAATTCTACAAATTCTGTGAATTCCATTAATTCCATGAATTCTGTGAACTCTGTAAATTCCATGAATTCTGCAAATTCTGTGAATTCCATTAATTCCGTGAACTCTGTGATTCTGAGAATTCTGTGAATTCCATGAATTCTGAAAATTCTACAAATTCTGTGAATTCCATTAATTCCATGAATTCTGTGAACTCTGTAAATTCCATGAATTCTGCAAATTCTGTGAATTCCATTAATTCCGTGAACTCTGTGATTCTGAGAATTCTGTGAATTCCATGAACTCTGTGAAATCTGTGATTTCTGTGAACTCTGCAAACTCTGTGAATTACGTGAATTCTGTGAAATCTGTGAATTCAGTGAATTCCATTAATTCTATGAACTCTGTAAATTCTGTGAATTCCATTAATTCCATTAATTCTGTGAATTTACTGAATTCTGTGAAATCTGTGAATTCCACTAATCCAGTGAACCTGTGAACTCCGAATCCAGTGAATTCTGTGAATTCTGCAAATTCCACGAATTCTGTGAAATCTGTCAATTCCACAAATCCAGTGAATCTGTGAACTCTGTGAATTCTGTGAAATCTGTGAATTCCACTAATTCAGCTAATTCTGTGAACTCTGTAAATTCTGAGAACTCTGTGAATTCAGTGAATTCTGCGAATTCCATGAATTCTGTGAAATCTGTGAATTCCATGAATTCAGTTAATTCTATGAACTCTGTAAATTCAGTGAATTCTGCGAATTCCACGAATTCTGTAAAATCTGTGAATTTCATTAATTCTGTGATTTCTGTGAAGTCTGTGAATTCAGTGAATTCTATGAAATCTGTGAATTCCATGAATTCAGTTAATTCTATGAACTCTGTAAATTCAGTGAATTCTGCGAATTCCACGAATTCTGTGAAATCTGTGAATTCCATTAATTCTGTGAACTCTGTGATTTCTGTGAACTCCGTAAATTTAGTGAATTCTGTGAAATCTGTGAATTCCACGAATCCAGTGAATCTGTGAACTCTGAATTCAGTGAACTCTG
>NW_005055146.1:7413-8423 GCF_000277835.1 Geospiza fortis
AATTCCACGAATTCTGTGAAATCTGTGAATTCCATTAATTCTGTGAACTCCGTGAATTCTGAGAATTCCGTGAATTCCGCGAACTTTTCCCGTTCCCTCGGAGCAGCAGAGCCCCCGGCCGGGATCCCGCAGGAGGGCCGGGAGAGGGATCCGCAGCCCCAGGGATCCTTCGGGATCCTTCTGGACACCGGGATTTGTCCCGGCACCGTCTGGATCCCGTGGGGTCGGCTCTGAGCCCCTGGGATGGAGCAGAGGGTCCCGCGGGAATGATGCACCCCCAGGGAATTCACCTGTGAGCTGCTCGTCCTGCTCCTGGGATCCGGGGTGATCCAGGGATCCGGGGTGATCCAGGGATCTGGGGTGATCCTGGGGTCTGGGGTGATCCAGGGGGATTCTGGGGTGATTCAGCGATCTGGGGTGATCCAGGGATTCGGGGTGATCCTGGGATCCGGGGTGATCCTGGGATCTGGGGTGATCCAGGGGGATTCTGGGGTGATTCAGCGATCTAGGGTGATGCAGGGATTCGGGGTGTTCCAAGGGTTTGGGGTGATCCAGGGATCAGAGGTGATTCAGGGATCTGGGGTGTTCCTGGAGCTTGGGGTGATCCAGGGTGATTTTGGGGTGATCCTGAGGTCTGGGATGTTCCTGGGATCTGGGGTGATCCAGGGACTCAGGGTGATCCACGGTGATTCTGGGGTGATCCTGTGCCCCAGGGGTCTGGGGTGATCCAGGGATCCTGAGTGGTCCTGGGGTCTGGGGTGACCCAGGGATCAGGGGTGATTCTGGAATCTGAGGTGATCCAGGGATCCTGGGTGATCCTGGGGTCTGGGGTGATTCAGCGACCTGGGGTGATCCAGGGATTCGGGGTGTTCCAAGGGTCTGGGGTGATCCAGGGATCTGGGGTGATCCAGGGATCTGGGGTGATCATGGGATCCAGGGTGATCCTGGGGTCTGGGGCATTTCTGGGATCTGGGATGATCCAGGGATCTGGCGTGACCCTGGGATCTGGG
>NW_005055146.1:9097-11930 GCF_000277835.1 Geospiza fortis
GCCCCAGCTCCGTCCGCACCTGGCGGGAGCGCGACGGGCTCCAGGTGCCGCCCGGGGCGGGGCACCCACGGCCACCTGCGGTTCCCCAGGTGACCCCCCAGGTGAGCCCCTCAGCCCCACCTGGTTCTCCAGCTCCTCCAGCCGGGCCTGGAGGGTCTGCAGGGCGACCCCACAGCCGGGATGGTCCTGGGACAGGTGGGACTGGAGAGCTCGGGAATCCTGGTGGGGCCGGGACGGGAGAGATCCCAGATCCTCCTGGTGGGATGGGATGGGAGAGATCCCAAATCCTCCTGGTGGGGCTGGGATGGGAGAGATCCCAAATCCTCCTGGTGGGGCTGGGATGGGAGAGATCCCAAATCCTCCTGGTGGGGCTGGGATGGGAGAGATCCCAAATCCTCCTGGTGGGGCTGGGATGGGAGAGATCCCAAATCCTCCTGGTGGGGCTGGGATGGGAGAGATCCCAAATCCTCCTGGTGGGGCTGGGATGGGAGAGATCCCAAATCCTCCTGGTGGGGCTGGGATGGGAGAGATCCCAAATCCTCCTGGTGGGGCTGGGATGGGAGAGATCCCAAATCCTCCTGGTGGGGCTGGGATGGGAGAGATCCCAAATCCTCCTGGTGGGGCTGGGATGGGAGAGATCCCAAATCCTCCTGGTGGGGCTGGGATGGGAGAGATCCCAAATCCTCCTGGTGGGGCTGGGATGGGAGAGATCCCAAATCCTCCTGGTGGGGCTGGGATGGGAGAGATCCCAAATCCTCCTGGTGGGGCTGGGATGGGAGAGATCCCAAATCCTCCTGGTGGGGCTGGGATGGGAGAGATCCCAAATCCTCCTGGTGGGGCTGGGATGGGAGAGATCCCAAATCCTCCTGGTGGGGCTGGGATGGGAGAGATCCCAAATCCTCCTGGTGGGGCTGGGATGGGAGAGATCCCAAATCCTCCTGGTGGGAATGGGATGGGAGAGCTCCAGGACCCACCTGGCCCTGCTGGGATGGAGCTCCAGGACGCTCCTGGTGCCCCCGGGCCGGGAAAGCTGCGGGACGCTCCGGGCAGAGCCAGGACGGGAGAGCTCGGGGATGCTCCGGGCGGGATGGGGCAGGGTCCCACAGCAGATCCTCCTGTGGGGACACGGGGACGCTCCAGGAGAGGCCTGCGAGGGGCAGCTCTGCTCTCCCGGGAATGCTGATCCATGCCCAGATCCAAGGGATCCCAGGGACCCTCCCCTCTCCCGGGAATGCTGATCCATGCCCAGATCCCAAGGGATCCCCGGGATCCTCCCCTCTCCCGGGAATGCTGATCCATGCCCAGATCCCAAGGGATCCCAGGGATCCTCCCCTCTCCCAGGAATGCTGATCCATGGCCAGATCCCAAGGGATCCCAGGGATCCTCCCCACTCCTCCCCCGCTCCCGGGAATGCTGATCCATGCCCAGATCCCAAGGGATCCCAGGGACCCTCCCCGCTCTGCCCCAGCACCCACCTGAGCGGGCGTGGCAGGACCCGGCACCTCCTGCATGGCTGGGGTGGAGAATGGGACAGAGGCATCACTGGGACACACGGGAGGAATGGAACCGTCCCGTCCCATGGATCCCATCACATGGATCCCATCCTGTCCCATGGATCCCATCCCATGGATCCCATTATCCCATCCCACGGATCCCATCCCATGGATCCCATCCCGTCCCATGGATCCCATCCCGTCCCATGGATCCCATTCCATGGATCCCATTATCCCATCCCATGAATCCCATGGATCCCATGAATCCCATCCCATCCCATCCCATCCTGTGGATTCCATGCCATCCCATGGATCCCATGCCATTATCCCATCCCATCCCATCCCATCCCATTATCCCATTATCCCATCCCATGGATCCCATCCCATCCTATCCCATCCCGTGGATCCCATCCCATCCCATCCCATGGATCCCATCCCATCCCATCCCATCCCATGGATCCCACCCCATCCCATTCCATGGATCCTATCCCATCCCGTGGATCCCACCCCATCCCATCCTATCCCATTCCATGGATCCCATTCCATCCCATCCCATGGATCCCACCCCATCCCATGGATCCCATCCCATTCCATGGATCCCACCCCATCTGATCTCATTGATCCCAACTCATTAATCCCATTGACCCCATCCCATCCCATTATCCCACCATCCCATTTTCCCATTATTCTGTTATCCCAATATCACATCACCCCACCCCGTTATCCCATTTTTCCATCCCATTATCCCATTATCCTGTTATCCCATCATCCCATGATCCCATCCCATCATCCCACTATCCCATCTCATTATCCCATGATCCCATCTCGTTATCCCGTGATCCCATACCGATATCCCATGATCCAATCCCATTAATCCACTATTCCACTATCCCGTTATCCCGATATCCCACTATCCCGTTATCCCGATATCCCGATATCGCATTATCCCGTTATCCCACTATCCCGATATCCCACTATCCCGATATCCCACTATTCCACTATCCCGTTATCCCGATATCCCGTTATCCCGATATCCCACTATCCCAATATCCCACTGTCCCATGATCCCGTAATCCCCTGGCCCAGCTGCCCCGGTTCCAGAGCAGGGCCCAGGGTCCCCAGGTGTCCCTGCCAGGCCAGGTGACCTCTGAGGACACCTGGGGGGTGACAGAGCCTCACCTGCTGCCACCTGTGCCGTGTCACCTGCTGCCACCTGCGCCACCTGTGCTGTGTCACCTGGTGCTACCTGTGCCGTGTCACCTGGTGCCACCTGTGCCGTGTCACCTGCTGCCACCTGTGCCACCTGTGCCGTGTCACCTGGTGCCACCTGTGCCGGCTCA
>NW_005055146.1:12129-20518 GCF_000277835.1 Geospiza fortis
CTGCCCCCGGTGCCACCTGTGCCGCGTCACCTGGTGCCACCTGCCCGTGGGGGCGTGTCCCGAGGCGGGGCTCCAGCCTGGGGGGGAACAAATCCCAGGGGAGAGTCGGGGGGTCGGGCCTGGCCTGGCCTCTGCCACCTGTGACACCTGAGTCACCTGGGTCACCTGTGTCATGTCACCTGTGCCACCCATGACATCTGTGCCACCTATGCTGTGCCACCTCTGACACCTGTGCCACCTGTGTCACCTGTACCACCCACGCTGTGCCACCTGCACCACCTGGGTCACCTCTGCCACCTGTGCCACCTCTGCCACCTGTGCTGTATCACCTGTGCCTTCTGTGTCGTCTCTGTCACCTGTGCCACCTGCGTCACCTGTACCATCTGTGCCGTGTCACCATCTGTGTCAGCTGTGCCACCTCTGTCACCTGTGTTACCTGTTCCATCTGTGTCACTTGTGCCACCTGTGTCACCTGTGCTGTGCCACCTGTGTCACTTGTGTCACCTCTGTCACCTGTACCACCTGTACCATCTGTGCCATGTCACCTTTGCTGTGTCAGCTGTGCCACCTCTGTCACCTGTACCACCTGTGTCACCTATGTCACCTGTGCCGCCTGAATCACCTGTGTCACCTGGGTCACCTCTGTCACCTGTGCCACGTCATCTCTGCCACCTGTGCCACTTGTGTCACCTGTGCCACCTGAGTCACGTATGCCACCTGTGTCACTTGTGTCACCTCTGTCACCTGTGCCGTGTCACCTGTGTCACCTGGGTCACCTGTGCTGTGTCACCTGTACCATCTGTGCCACCTGTGTCACTTGTACCACCTGTGTCACCTGTACTGTGTCACCTGTGCCACCTCTGTCACCTGTGCCATCTGTGCCATGTCACCTGTGCCATCTGTATCACCTGTGTCACTTGTGTCACCTGTACTGTGTCACCTGTGTCACCTGCGCTGCCCCACCTGCCCAATGTCAGGGATGCCACCTTTGGGACTCGGAGGGAACGGGGACACCCCAAACCTCCATCCCTGTGGTCACCTCCCCAACACTGGTCACCTGAGCCCTTCCAGGTGACACCTGAGCCTTCCCAGGTCACACCTGAGCCCTCCCAGGTGACACCTGAGCCCTCCCAGGTGACACTTGTGTCCCACCTAGTGACACTTGTGTCCCACCCAGGTGACACCTGAGCCCTCCTAGGTGAGCTGAGCCAGGGGAGCCTCATCCTGGGAACGGGGACGTGGGAGGAGCTCAGGTGGGGGAATTCCGGAGCAGGGACATCCCTGGGGACACCTGGGACAGGGACATCCCTGGGGACACCTGGGACAGGGACATCCCCTGGCACACCTGGGACAGTGACATCCCCTGGGACACCTGGGACAGTGACATCACCTGGGCACACCTGGGACAGGGACATCACCTGGGACACCTGGGCACACCCGGGACAGGGACATCCCCTGGGACACCTGGAGGACACCTGGGACAGGGATGTCACCTGGGACACCTGGAGGACACCCGGGCCGGGAACCCCGATCCCGGAGATCTCCCGGGGGTTCCCTTTACCTGCCGGGCTCGGGGGGCTCCGGGACCCTCTGGGGGTGGGAATTCCGCCGGGACCCGGGGACACCGGGGCGCAGGGGGTCCCCGTCCTTCTGTCCTGGGAAATCCTCGTCCTTCTGTCCTGGGGAATCCCCGTCCTTCTGTCCCCATCCTGGGGAATCCTCGTCCCCCAGTCCTGTGGGATCCTTGTCCTTCTGTCCTAATCCCAAGAAATTATTTTCCTTCGATCCCAATCCAAGGAAATCCTTGTTCTTGAATCTCAGTCCTGGGTGACCCTTGTCCTTCTGTCCCCATCCAAGGAAATCCTCGTCCTTCTGTCCCAATCCTGGGAAATCCTTGTTCTTCGATCCCAATCCCAGGAAATCCTTTTCCTTCTGTCCCAATCCCAGGAAATCCTCATCCTTCGATCCCAATCCCGGAAAATCCTCATCCTTCGATCCCAATCCCAGGAAATCCTTGTTCTTCTGTCCCAGTCCTTTGGGATCCTTGTCCTTCGATCCCAATCCTGGGAAATCCTCGTCCTTCTGTCCCAGTCCCAGGGGATCCTCGTCCTTCTGTCCCGATCCAAGGAAATCTTTGTCCTTCTGTCCCGATCCAAGGAAATCCTCGTCCCCCCATCCCAGGAAATCCTCGTCCTTCAGCCCCAGCCAGGCGGCCCCGGAGGGACGTCGGGAGCTGCTCCCAGCCGAGCACCTGTGGGGACAGAGGGACACTGGGGACACTGGGGACATTGGGGACATTGGGGACACTGGGGACATTAGGGACACTGGGGGACATTGGGGACAATGGGGACACTGGGGGACAATGGGGACATTGGGGACAATGGGGACACTGGGGACATTGCAGACACCTTGGGGACAATGGGGACAATGAGCACAACAGGAGCACTGGGGACACTGGGGGACAATGGGGAGACTGGGGGACAATGGGGGACATTGGGGACACTGGGGGACATTGGGGACAATAGGGACTGAGCAGGGGACACTGGGGGACAATAGAGGGCATTGGGGACAATGGGGACACTGGGGACATTGCAGACACCTTGGGGACAATGGGGACAATGAGCACAACAGGAGCACTGGGGACACTGGGGGACAATGGGGAGACTGGGGGACAATGGGGGACATTGGGGACACTGGGGGACATTGGGGACAATGGGGACACTGGGGGACAATGGGGACATTGGGGACAATGGGGACACTGGGGACATTGCAGACACCTTGGGGACAATGGGGACAATGAGCACAACAGGAGCACTGGGGACACTGGGGGACAATGGGGAGACTGGGGGACAATGGGGGACATTGGGGACACTGGGGGACATTGGGGACAATGGGGACACTGGGGGACAATGGGGACATTGGGGACAATGGGGACACTGGGGACATTGCAGACACCTTGGGGACAATGGGGACAATGAGCACAACAGGAGCACTGGGGACACTGGGGGACAATGGGGAGACTGGGGGACAATGGGGGACATTGGGGACACTGGGGGACATTGGGGACAATGGGGACACTGGGGGACAATGGGGACATTGGGGACAATGGGGACACTGGGGACATTGCAGACACCTTGGGGACAATGGGGACAATGAGCACAACAGGAGCACTGGGGACACTGGGGGACAATGGGGAGACTGGGGGACAATGGGGGACATTGGGGACACTGGGGGACATTGGGGACAATGGGGACACTGGGGGACAATGGGGACATTGGGGACAATGGGGACACTGGGGACATTGCAGACACCTTGGGGACAATGGGGACAATGAGCACAACAGGAGCACTGGGGACACTGGGGGACAATGGGGAGACTGGGGGACAATGGGGGACATTGGGGACACTGGGGGACATTGGGGACAATGGGGACACTGGGGGACAATGGGGACATTGGGGACAATGGGGACACTGGGGACATTGCAGACACCTTGGGGACAATGGGGACAATGAGCACAACAGGAGCACTGGGGACACTGGGGGACAATGGGGAGACTGGGGGACAATGGGGGACATTGGGGACACTGGGGGACATTGGGGACAATGGGGACACTGGGGGACAATGGGGACATTGGGGACAATGGGGACACTGGGGACATTGCAGACACCTTGGGGACAATGGGGACAATGAGCACAACAGGAGCACTGGGGACACTGGGGGACAATGGGGAGACTGGGGGACAATGGGGGACATTGGGGACACTGGGGGACATTGGGGACAATGGGGAAACTGGGACATCTCCTGGTGCCACCAGCTCTGGGACATCCCTGGATGTCACCAACACTGGGACATCTCCGGGTGTCACTAGCTCTGGGACATCTCAGGGACATCTCCGGGTGTCACCAACACTGGGACATCTCCAGGTGCCACCAATCAGCTCTGGGACACCTCTGGGTGTCACCAACACTGGGACATCCCCGGGTGTCACCAGCACTGGGGCATCTCCAGGTGTCACCACCTGGATTTGGGACATCTCCCGGTGTCACTGGCTTGGAGACATTTGCATGTGTCACCAATTCTGAGACACCTGTGAGTGTCACCAGCACTGGGGCATCTCCGGGTGCCACCAGCACTGGGACAGGGTTGATCCCACAGCAATGGGGTCGATCCCACAGGATTGGGGTTGATCCCATGGATTGGGGTTGATCCCACAGGAATGGGGTTGATCCCACGGGATTGGGGTTGATCCCACAGGATTGGGGTCGATCCCACAGGATTGGGGTTGATCCCATGGTATTGGGGTTGATCCCATAGCAATGGGGTCAATCCCACAGGATTGGGGTTGATCCCATGGATCGGGGTTGATCCCACGGGAATGGGGTCGATCCCATGGGAATTCCCGGTACCTTTTTGGGGACCCGGCCCCTTCCCGCCGCGTTTCCCCGGCCTGGGCCCGGCTCTGGCCATTCCCAGGATTTCTGCATCCAGCTCGTCCAGCTCGTCCATGGGATCCATGGGATCCAGCTCCTGGAGGGGGGCAGCTCCTGCCCTCACCTGCAGCCCAGGTGGGATCCCAAATCCCTCGGGAATTCTGCCCCACCCACCTTCGCCCCTTCTGCGTTCCCCACTGGGAATTTCCCATTCCCCATTGGGAATTTCCTGTTCCCCATTGGGAATTTCCTGGTTTTTTGGGAATTTTCCATTTCCCATTGGGAATTTCCTGGTTTTTTGGGAATTTTCCATTCCCCATTGGGAATTTCCCGTTCCCCATTGGGAATTTCCTGGTTTTTTGGGAATTTTCCATTTCCCACTGGGATTTCCCCATTCTTTGGGATTTTCCATTCCCCATTGGGAATTTCCTGGTTTTTTGGGAATTTTCCATTCCCCATTTGGAATTTTCCATTTCCCACTGGGAATTCCCCATTCTTTGGGATTTCCCATTTCCCATTGGGAATTTCCTGGTTTTTTGGGAATTTTCCATTTCCCATTGGGAATTTCCTGTTTTTTGGGGAATTTTCCATTCCCCATTGGGTATTTCCTGTTCCCCATTGGGAATTTCCTGTTCTTTGGGAATTTCCCGTTCCCCGTTGGGAATTTCCCATTTCCCGTTTTTGGGAATTTCCCATTTTCTGGGAATTTCCCGCTCTCCATTGGAAATTTCCCATTCCCCGTTGGGAGTTTCCAATTTTTCTGGAATTGCCTGTTCTTTGGGAATTCCCTGTTCTTTGGGAATTTCCCTCTCCCCGATGAGAATTTCTCATTCTTTTTGAATTTCCCGTTTTTTGGAGTTTCCCCTTTTTTTGGGGGGGGGAATTTCCAATTTTCCATTGGGAATTTCCCATTTTTGGGATTTTCCCATTTTTTGGGAATTTCCCGCTCTCCATTGGGAATTTCCCATTTTTTCTGGATTTTCCCGTTCTTCAGGGATTTCCCATTCCCCTTTGGGAATTTCCCATTTTTTGAGATTTTCCCGTTCTTTGGGAATTTCCTGCTCTCCATTGGGAATTTTCCATTTTCTGTTGGGAATTTCCTGTTTCCCACGGGGAATTTCCCATTCCCTTTTGGGAATTTCCCATTCTTTTTGAATTCCCTGTTCTTTGGAAATTTCCTTTTCCCCGTTGTGAATTTCCTGGTTTTTTTGGAATTTCCCATTTTTTGCAGTTTCCCGGTTTTTTTTGGAATTTCCCGTTCTCCACTGGGAATTTCCTGTTTCTTGGGAATTTCCCCATCCCTGGGAATTTTCCATTTTTTAGGAATTTCCCATTTTTTGGGATTTCCCCTCCTCCATCCTGATCCCAGCCCCAGGTGAGGGGGTGGGGCGGGGCTGGGCTCACCTGGGCTCCCCCAGAGCTCACCTGCAGGAAGGAGGCGCGGGAACCTCGGGAGGGCGGGGCCGGGGCCTCCTCTGGAAACAAGGGAGGGGTCAGGGATGGACACGGAGACAGGTGGGGATGGGGAGGGCGGGGGACACGCCCAGGTGAGCCCAGGTGACCTCCCCAGGTGACCTCCCCAGGTGATTCCCTCCAGGTGATCCTGGGGCAGGGGATCCCCTCCAGGTGATTCCCAAATCACCCCAGGTGACCCCAGGTGATCCCCCCACGTCACCCCCAGGTGACCTCCCCAGGTGATTCCCTCCAGGTGACTCCCAGGGAAGGGGATTCCACCCAGGGGATTCCCAGGTGAGCCCAAGTGACCCCAGGGGATTCCCAGGTGATCCCAGGTAATTCCCTCCAGGTGACCCTCCACAGGTGACCCCAAGTAATTCCCAGGTGACCCCTAGATGACCCCAGGTGACTCCCAGGTGAGCCCCCCCGAAGCGATTCCCTCCAGGTGACCCTCCGCAGGTGACCCCAAGTGACCCCAGGTAATTCCCAGGTGACCCCCCCAGGTCACCTCCCCCGTTAGCATCGGATCCCAGGAGCTCCCCGAGCACGTCCTCGATGGGATCTGGAACAGGACAGAGCCCAGGTGGGCCCAGGTGAGCCCAGGTGTGCCCAGGTGAGCCCAGGTGTGCTTAGGTGAGCCCAGGTGAGCCCAGGTGTGTCCCAGGTGAGCTCAGGTGGGTCCAGGTGGGTCAGGATGGACCCCAGGTGGGTCCAGGTGGGTTCCCCATACCAGGCAGGTGGGAAAAGCTCCTGGAACATCTCACCTGTCTCCTGGGACACCTCACCTGTCACACCTCACCTGTCCCCTGGGACATTCCCACCCCGCTCCATCCCAGCATTCCCAGGGACCCAAATCCTCTGGAGAGCAGGTGAGGGCAGGTGGGGACAGGTGAGGACAGGTGGGGACAGGTGAGGACAGGTGGGAGCACTCACCTGGGGAGCTGCTCCGGGCCCGGGCACCCTGCGGAGAGACAAAATTCCCCGGGGAGAGCCGGAAGCGCCAAAATCTCCCCCCACGGCAAAGGTGAGACAGGAGGGGTCCCACACCTGGGTCCCACACCTGGGTCCCACACCTGGATCCCCTCATGTGAATCCCACCTGGACTCCACACCCGGGTCCCACACCTGGATCCCCTCATGTGAATCCCACCTGGACTCCACACCCGGGTCCCACACCTGGATCCCCTCATGTGAATCCCACCTGGACTCCACACCCGGGTCCCACACCTGGATCCCCTCATGTGAATCCCACCTGGACTCCACACCCGGGTCCCACACCTGGATCCCCTCATGTGAATCCCACCTGGACTCCACACCCGGGTCCCACACCTGGATCCCCTCATGTGAATCCCACCTGGACTCCACACCCGGGTCCCACACCTGGATCCCCTCATGTGAATCCCACCTGGACTCCACACCCGGGTCCCACACCTGGATCCCCTCATGTGAATCCCACCTGGACTCCACACCCGGGTCCCACACCTGGATCCCCTCATGTGAATCCCACCTGGACTCCACACCCGGGTCCCACACCTGGATCCCCTCATGTGAATCCCACCTGGACTCCACACCCGGGTCCCACACCTGGATCCCCTCATGTGAATCCCACCTGGACTCCACACCCGGGTCCCACACCTGGATCCCCTCATGTGAATCCCACCTGGACTCCACACCCGGGTCCCACACCTGGATCCCCTCATGTGAATCCCACCTGGACTCCACACCCGGGTCCCACACCTGGATCCCATCGCGGGGTTTATCCCTGCCGGGAGCTCGGCGTTCCAAAGCTCGGGTACCCCCGTGGGAAACGTCGCCATAAAATCGCGATATCGCAACACAACCTTCGGATGTGGCCTCAAAATCGCGATATCGCGACACAACTTCCGGGTGTGGCCAGAAAATCGCGGTATCGTGACACAACTTCCGGGCGTGGCCAGAAAATCACGATATCGTGACACAACTTCCCGCTGTTGCCTCAAAATCGCGATATCACGACACAAGCTCAGGGATGTGGCCAGAAAATGCCAAAAATGGCCCAAAGGCCCCAAAATCGCCTTTATTGATCAACAAATGGGGCCAGGCCGGAAATGGGGGAGGGAACTGGGGTATACTGGGATGTACTGGGAGCTGTACTGGGAGCGCCAGGCCGGCTGCACTGGTCTGGACTGGTCCGGACTGGGCTGTACTGGGATATACTGGGATGTACTGGGATATACTGGGATGTACTGGGAGCTACTGGGAAGTGTACTGGGATATACTGGGATGTACTGGGATATACTGGGCTATACTGGGATGTACTGGGATGTACTGGGACATACTGGGCTGTACCGGGAGCTGTAGTGGGCTATACTGGGCTATACTGGGCTGTACTGGGAGCTGTAGTGGGAGCGCCGGGCTGTACTGGGCTGTACTGGGATATACTGGGAGCTGTACTGGGCTGTACTGGTCCGGACTAGTCCGTACTGGGCTGCACTGGTGGCTGTACTGGGAGCTGTACTGGGATGA
>NW_005055147.1:0-1799 GCF_000277835.1 Geospiza fortis
GAACCCTTGTGACCACTGTCACAGGGGATCTTTCAAAAATTGAGAGCAGCACCTAGCAAAGGCCACCGAGTTAGTTAACACCTGATGTTCCACCAACTGAACAAGCCTTGCCCAATCTGAGCCCCTGCATACAGTAGACAGAGACCAAGTCCCAGTAGTGCATGTCAGAAGTTTATTAGAAAAGACAACTTACATCAATTCTACCTTGAATACAGACAAAGCCATTTGTGAGGTTGTCTTTGCTCACAGACCAAGTTGCACATAGTAGATAAGGCAGAAAGATAAAACAACACAATGTGTACCTCAGCCACCATTCCAATTGGACTGCTGCCAACACCCTGACCAACAGGGTGTCAGGTCATATTCCGACTCTGTCAGTGTTGTTTTGTATTACTACACTGTTTATTTTTTTCTTTTTATTTTCTTCCCCAATAAAGAACTGTTATTCCTGCTCCCTTGTCTTTGCCTGAGAGCCCCCCTTAATTTCAAATTTATAACAATTTGGAGGGAAGGGGTTTGCAATTTCCAGTTCAGGGGAGGCTCCTGCCTTCCTTAGAAGACACCTGTCTTTTCAAACCAAGACAGTAATCTCTTCAGATTGGCAAGAAGTTTTATTGTTTAATATTGTTCATTTTTTGGTGCTAGTGAATGCTTTGCCTGTTAAATAAACAGGGGATTTTTTCCACTTTTCTCCAAAGAAATCTTTTCCCAAACCAATTAGAAGAGGGGCCACTTGAATTTAGTTTCTAGAAGAACCCCTTTAGAAGTTTTCTCCCAATTTTGCCCTAAACCAAAACAAATACAACCTCCAAAGCAGGCTACTGAGACTAGGATGGAGAATCAACAGACCATACACATTTTGAACAGCTCCCACTAACTCTGTTAACCTTCTATAAATCATCACCACCAAGTACAGCAATAGAGAATGCCTGATTGATATCCCTGCTCTATAAAAGTTACATGCCAGGGACGAAATTGCCATTATCTGTGGATAGGCAAATATGCCTATGCACCAGAGAGATATTATTACATCAAACCACATGGTGACTACTGACTACTGTACCCCAATGCAAAATGTTTAAACCCAGAATTATTACTCTTTTTTTTCACTTTCTCCAGCCCCACGTTAGTAGGGCACCAAGTTTTTTCTTGGTTTGAGACAAATTAGGAGGAAACATCTGTGGTAATCACATATCCTCTAAACAGAGAGAGACATAGCTCTCCCAGGATTTTCCTGGGAAGCTGTGAGAAGCTGTGAGAAAGCTCAGAGAAAAGAATGAGAAACAATTCTTATCTTCTCTTGCTGCACCTGTTGTTGTGCACATGTGGAATGGGTTATGGAGATTTGTTTACCAAAGGGTGATTTCTTAATTGGCCACTGGTGATGGTGTTTGGATTTGATTGACCAATCTGGTCAAAGCTGTATCAAACTGTCTGCAAGGGCGATGGGCTTTTTCTTATAAGTATAATATAGTATAATAATAAAGCAATTGATCAGTCTTCTGGAATCATGGAGTCAATGCTAATTATTCCCCATTCAGGGGCTCGCTGCTACGATAAACATCCTGAAAGGGTGTCTCCTCTAAATAGAGGTAGGTTTCAGCAGCTTCTCCCCCACAGGTCTGAAAGTAATTTCTTGGAGGAAAGTGAAAAAAACCTGTTTATTTAACAAGCAGAGTGCATGCAGGCACAGGAAAAAAGAATGAATCATGTTAGATAATAAACCTTCTCATTGTGGAGAAAGCTGGTGGATTTTTAGAGTCCTTCTCGGCTTCTCCCGAGGTCCGGAGCCAGGATGC
>NW_005055147.1:1820-10968 GCF_000277835.1 Geospiza fortis
ATTCCTGAAGCCTCCCCCTGATGGACAGCTGCATGGGGGTCACAGCGATGGTCTGGTTTTTCAGACCAAAGCAAAGCCGAACAGTTCCAGAAGAAGAAGAAGCCACAGTCCTGGGAAAACTACTTGCCTCAGCTCACAGACAAGAAGCTAACTAAAAGTAATGACACAACTCTCCCATCCACACAGTAGAGAGAACCAGGGGAGTCTGAGAACTGAACACAAACTGCGCACCAAGGAATTCCCCCAGCTTCCCCCCCTTTCAAGCTTAAAGTTACAGGACCCATGTCAGCATAAAGCAGATGATAGGGGATCCAGTATCATAACATCACCCCAGGACAACATCCTTTTCAAATTGTCGGGCCTACAACTGCACACAGTACTCAGTACTTCATTAATCTCAAGTATTTCCTTTTACAGCCATTATTATTCAAGCACTTCCAGCTGTAATTTAAAGATCTTCCTTAAAAAATTGATTTATGTTGGATAAATGCTATTGAGAAGTACTGTGAACAGTGACTAGGATAATGGACTGGCAGGGCTCGGGACTTCTGCTGATCAGAGTGACCCCAAGATGCGTTAGAAAGTCTCTTCCCAGCCCGGCAGTCAAAGAAGGAGTCAGAACTCTTCAGTTCTCGTTCTCAAGGTTATTTATTGTTTCTTATCTATAAAATTCTTTCTCCAACCCGCCAAGGTCTGTCCAGCAGGTTGGGTTGAGGCACACTGCCCGCCTCAGAGGCTGTGTTATCTTTTTATACTAAAAACTACGTGTACATTATTTACAATAACTTCCCAATACTTATCACCCATGTTAGACAGTGAGCTTCTACTCTAAACCAACCCAAAAGTGCAACCATCACAGCAGAAGATGGAGGCCAAGAAGAAGAAGGAGAAAGGCTGGACACGCCCAGATTCTTCCATCTTGCTCCCTGAACCCCCATTCTAAAAACTCTAAAAATCTATTTTTCACCTCGTGACAAACTAATTATTATTCTACTTAGACTTTTGTGGCTTGCAGATCTTCATATAAGGTTGGTAATTTTTTCTATGGGTCATAATCAAAGTTACAGGCCTCTTGGGCTCTGTGCCAAGGTCTCTGAGCCCTTTGGCAGGGGTTCAAGCAATCCAGGACAGCCAGAGGGATGTCCTGAATTCCAACAGACAGCAAGTGACCAGAAGTCAAATCTAAGCTATCCCAGTCACTGTTTTGGTTCATTAACACAGCTACAACATTTCTGTGTCTCTTTTCCTCCCTCCTGTGCAGACTTTAAGCCTCCTGGCTCATTGCCATATTTTGATACAATCTTGGTTCAGGTTCTTCACCCAGCCAGTTCTCTCCTGGTAGAATAATAAAGACATAGGTTCAGAACAAAAAAAAAACCACGCCCCCCGAATGTTAGTTATGTCTTACCACAAATCCTACTGTCACAGCATCAAGGAAGAAACAAACCTATAATTGCCTTTCACTGAACCTTATGCAAAGAAGTCCTCCTCCACAACACCACATGGGCTTTGAGAGAAAAGGATGAGGCAGAGGATGTTTCTTCACAAACCTCATGGTCAGAATTTACACTGTTAAAAATCCATCCTATAGCCTAGCACATTTTCAGGCAGCCTGAGGTATATACATTAAGGTCCTGCATCTCTTCAAAGACTCCAGGGACTTTAATCTCTTCCCAAGTACTTGAGTAACTTGGAATCACTCCAAAGACACTGTAAATGCCCCTGTGATTGTTCCAAAAAACTTAAGGGAAAATATTGCATAGCTCAGTCGTGAATAAAATAGCACAGCTGCTTGTAGCTCAAGTGAAAAGAATGCTGTCTTGGTTTAAGACAATTTATGGGGTGGACACTCCAAAATGAGTTACCTCCCCCTTTAGTTTTAATCACTTCCCTTTGAGAGATAAATATGAGAAGATATAAGTGGAAAAAAATAACAGTTTACTAAAAAATGAAACAGCAACAAGCAAAAAAACAGTAAACAATCAATAGATACAAAGGTGCTGAATCCTGTGGACTCCCCAGGAGCAAAGAAAACAAGAAGGTGGAGAAGCCCCTCCTCCAAAATGGCAGCCTCTGTAGCCAACCACATGGTCCAGGGGACAAAGACAAGATGATGGAGAAGCCCCTTTCTCCCAACCACATAGTGGGGAGAGAGAACAAAGGGAAAAAAAACCAACACAGCAACTGAACCTCCACAATTACAAAATTCTCTCTTTCCCCAAACAACAACCAACAGGGAACAAGGACAAAACAACAGAAACCTGGAGAACTAACAGTCAAATGCTGCTGAGCTGTTTGCTCTATGCCACCTGATAGGGTCTCTCCTGTCTGCAGCAGGTCTGTCAACAGTGGCAGCTGGAACTTGTGGAGGGACTTGGATGACTCCTCAGCAAAGGCAGCAGGCACTGGGGCAGCTACTGGAACTCACAAAGAGAGAGAGAGCAGTTCCACTTTTCCCAGCATGATTGCCCTGACTGACAGCAGTGGAGGAAAAAAAAAGTTCTGAAGAAATCCTCCCTGGCCCAGAGACAGGTGTAGCAGGACATCTCACCCTCCACAAGAGCTTACTTATTGTTTGTTAACTGGTCAGATAACTCAAACAAGACAAGCTGTCTTGTAGTGAGTTATTTTGTTGCCATGGGATTACCATGGGTCTCGCATCTCCCAACTGCCAATAAACATGTTACCGTTGAAGTGAGATCTGACAAGATAAGCTGGATTTCTGACTGACAGATGCCTTGCTCTACAACTATAAAAGCCAAAACAAACTTTCACAAAGCAGAAATCTTCTATACATTTTCCTGGAAATGTGTGGAGCTTCTCCCATAAGTAGGGATGCCTGCTTTGCGGTTACTCCCCAGGGGTTAAGTGAAGGAGTCTCTGTACATTATTATAATTTTGGTGATGTGGCAGGACTTTCCCCCTACCACAGAAGAGCTTATCTGTTCTGCCTATCAGCTGGTGTGATAGATCCAGGCATCTTTCCCCTCACATGAATTGGTGAGATAACCCTGGCCGAACATCTGCCAGGTAGTGAATTATCTCTGGTGCCAGAGAGGTAGAATTTTCAGCTGACAATAAACATTTGGCCTTGAGAACAAGATGTAGGGAGATAAGCTGCTGGAATTTCTGACTGACAGACTTTACAAACTATAAAAGCTACACAATTTTTGGGAAAAAAACCCAAATTTTCAAAAAAAAATTAAATTTCACCAACTTCTTGCTCCTAGGCTAGGGAAGGGCAGTGGGCACAAACTTTCACGAAGTCAGAAGTCTTCTTCACACTAACGGGTAGGGCTTTCCCCTAAAGTTTGGATGCAAACATTGTAGTTACTTTCCCAGGAATTGAGTGAAAGGGCTCTATGGGTATTCTATCATCAATTCAGTGGTAAGTCACATTGACTCCTAATTTATACTATTTCTTCGCTAACTATAAACAGGTACGTCTATCATGCACTGTATTTGCATCTACTAGTAGTTTTTTGTTTATCCTGTGTAGTAAGTCTGTTTAAAGATTTCTGTCTGTTAATCTTATACCTATTCAATAAATAATTCATATTATAATAGACCTAATCAGATATTCTTAAGAACTTGGGAGCGAGAGCCATTTGGGGTGCAGGCTGCCTCAGAGCTACTGCCAGTGGCTTGGGGTGATTTTATGAGGGTACTCTAGTCCCTAATCGTCTGCTTGAGGCCCAGAAATGGCTGCTGTAGCTTTAAGGTGGGTCCAGGGGAGAGGCGGGAGCCTTGGGGCTCTTGCGTGGGCTTTGTTCAAAGCCTCACTTCCGGGCATGCTTGGTGTGGTGCAGATAGATTGTTGTTTAGCTAGTTTGGTTTTTTAGTTAGCTTAAGCAAGAAGTTTCTTTTTCCCCTTTCCCTGGCCTGGAGAGACTGCAGCAGCAATCCTTCAGTGGCTTTTGTATTTTCTTGAACTTTTCGGCTTGGTTTTGGTCCGAGATCAGATAGTCAACAGGAGAACAGGAGACGGTTGGCCAGGACCACAGAGGTTGCTCCACCTGGCCCAAGATATCGGGAAAAACTGAACCAACAAGAGAAAGGACACCAAAATCCACCAGCTTCATCTGCTGTGAGGAGGGGACCAACGTCAGAGGTTCAAGAGGTTCCCATCTGTTTTGCCCACGCTGCTGCGTAAACTTTTTTCCCTTTCCCTGAGACAAAAGGCAGGTGCCATTTTGTTACCCCTTGCCACGCAGCCAGACAATTTGTTTCCTCCCCTTGTGAGAAACAACTGCTCACTTTGAAAATTTCAAAAGGTTTATTAAACCTTGACAAAAATACCACAAAAGGACTACGTAAGGAAAAATTTGCAGCACTGGGAACTGCCCTCGTGGATACCACGTGGCCAGTTCATCTTCAGGATGGATGCTCAGTCTTTTATACCTCTGGGGGTTGCATCAGCCAGCCCTGGCCCCTCCCAAAGTCTGTCAGTCAGCTCTTGTCATTGATCGGTGGAGACTGCTTTCTTGTAACTTGATTGGAGGGTCAGGTGTTGCCATGCTGCACCCCCTTAGCAACAAGCTTTTCCATTCCAAACTGCCCCATGCAAGGGGCACATGTGCACGCCTTCTCTCTATAACTATACATCATTAAAGCTTTGCTTAATATTCACACAATAGTCATCCCTTAATTGCGAGAGCCAAGCATCTCATTATCCATCTATAACACCCTGGTATTTTGGGGTTTTTTTTTGTTCTGCTGTGAGTGGGGGTGTGTGGGGATAAGGTTCTTGACGGTTCAATATCTAGCATTTATTCTTTTTTTTTTCCATGCCATCCACGCTCTTTGCCAATAAACAGTTCGGTTCTTTTTCACTTTCACCCACTAGTATTCATTTTCTAATTGGCAGAGAAGGGATTGCCGAAGCCCTTTTTCTTTAGAGGAAACACTGTCTCGAGAGCGTTGTCTTCTAAACTTGTCTCTAAACCGAGACAGCCAGAAATCTGAGTCAAAGGCAGGACTTGTCTAAGCTCTCACTCCATTCGTAACAGGTGGTAAGTTACATTTGACTCCTAATCAATACTATTTCTTTTGCTAGCTGTCCTGGTTTGGGACAGATTTGGGAGGAAACCTCTGAATAGGGTCTCCTCTAGAAAGCAGATTTTCAATGGCCCCTCTCCCAACCGATTTGGGACAAAAATCTCCTTGGAGAAAAAGTGGAAAAAACTGTTTATTTGACAAGCAAAGTACACACACACACATTAAAAAAAAAATAATATTAAACCATATAACCTCTCGTTGCTCTGAAGAGATAGTAAATTCAGAGAGAGTCGTTTTCATGGGTGTGTCTTGGCTTGGCTCTCTCAATCCCTCCGGGGCTTGGGTCTCTCTCTGAGGCTTGGGTCTGGTGTCCCGGCTGCAGTGCAGCTTGGGGGGCCCCCAGACAATAGTCCTGGTGTTCCTGGACCGAACAATAGCTGAACAGTTCCAAAAAAAAAAAAACTTACGGCCTCAGCTACCTAGAAAGAAACTAACTAAAAGCAAAGGAGAGCTGTCTCCTGCTGTCCGTGCTGCAGACAACACAGTCAATGAGAAAGGAATTCCGGGGGTGTAAAATGAAGCTTCTGCAGACAAACTGTGTGCCACTTCTCCCTCCTCACTCTCTCTGTCTCTCTGGGCCTAGCTTAAAGCTACAAGACCCATTTCTGAGCAAAAAGACAGATGATGGGGATACCAGCATCATAAAGTCACCCCAGGACACTAGCTTTAATATAGGTACCTTGATATAGTGCACTGTTTTATGTTATGCTATAATCTACTAGTACTTATTTACTTTTATACTGTGTAGTAAGTAATTCTGATTAAGATCTTTTGCCTGTTATGTCTTTTCTGTTTAATAAATAATTCAGTTTTATAAATAGATCTGATTTGCCATCATTAGAACTTGCCGACCAGAGTGATTTCTTAAATTTAAACTTGCCAAAATCTGATGCTTAGGCAGGGCTTGCCTGAAGCTTCCACTTGTCCCCCAACAGGGGGTTGCCCCTGGCAACTGTGGCCAAAAAGGTGTTGTCAGCTGCTCCAAAGCCTGGGAAAAACAAAGGAGAGCTTCTGCCTTGCACTCCCTCAGCTTCTCAGTAGCCCAGTGAGAGCAAAAGAGAGTTCACACCTATCTGTTTCTTGTTTTTAAAGGGAACCCAGGCCAACTGCCTCTGTGAACCTGGGGTAAAACACCCCGTTTCTGCTTCTGGCCCCTGCATGTTAAAGGGACAGTGATAATCTTGGGCAGACTGGGGTAGAAAAAAATATGGAATGCAATACACATCTTTTTGGTCACCCAGGACAAATGTGCACTTACTCCAGTTCAGCCTTGGTTTGCTTTATTCTGCTCTCAGGTTTATAGACAAATGGACACAAAATGGTTCTCCGTTCAAAGGAGCAATCTTCAAAGGATAAAGAAAGGAATGGAGGAGGAAAATGATATTGCAAGCATGTTTTGGGGAAAAGAGAAGCTCCCACTCTTCATATTTATAAATACTACTGTGGCAGGACCTTTCACCCCTGATACAGCAGAAGCTTATCTCCCCGTCACATATGGCTAAAGTCCGGCTGGAATGGTTTGTCATGTGAAGAATTATCTTGCCTAAAAACCTCCTTAGCCAGCAATAAACATCCTGTCTTAAATGGTGAGAAAGAATAAACCAAAATTAGTGACTACAAACACAGCACTTTTTGCAACGATAAAAGAACACTGATTTTCATGAAATCAGAAATCTCTTATACACTCTCTGAGTGTGTGGAGAGTTCTCCTTGGCATGGAGATGTTCATGTCAAGGTAATTCCCTGGGGATTGACAGGAATTAGGACATTCTCTACATACCACTATCACTTGTTGGTGACATTGGCTCCTAATCTAGACTATTTCTTTGCTAGCTGTAACATAGGTACCTTTATTATCATGTACTGTATTTTACCTACTAGTAGTGTTTCTTTTGTTTATCCTATGTAGTAAGTGAGCCTGTTTAAAGCCTTATGTCTGTTTTCCTTGGCCTGCCTGTTGGAATCCTGGATGCTGAGAATTTTTAACTTTCTGTGCTGAAAGGCACAGACCCACAAGAGAACACTGCATTTGACCTGAGGCTGTGGAGAAGGCTTCCAAAATTGATTAATAGCACTGGGATTACGGGTGTGTAGATGGTTAGAAGTGTGTAATATCACAGGGTGGAAAACTTAGAGTTTGGGGTTTTAGAATATAGTAATAAATATGAAGCAAGATGGAGGTTTTAGGGCAGAGACAGGTTGTTCTTCTTTACCTTATTCTTTCTTCTTCATGGGTTTGGGTGGTATTTTGTAATTGGACAGAAAAGTCCACATTGCGGACTTCGAGTGATCAGTTATTGGGTTAAAAGTGAAAATAATTTAGGTTTCATTTCTTAACTGGATAGTTTAGCCTTAAAAGACCTTGTAACAAGAGATAGTTAGCCATTTTGTGCCTTGCTAATGAAAGACTGCAGAACTCGCGGCTGTGAGGCTGTAACATTGATAAAAAACAATAAACACCTGAGTCTGAACGCGAACTATCGTCTCAAGCGCCTTCAATCCTGACCCCGATAGAGGTAGAAAAAGGAAGCAGAGAACCCACACCTACCCAATAAATAATCCGTGTTGTAATGGGCCTGATTGGTCATTATTAAGAACTTGTGAGCCAGAGTGAGTTTTGGGGTGCTGGCTGCCTCAATAAAGCTGCTGTCTACTGCCAGAAACCTGTCAAAGGCAGGGACTTACCTAAGCTGTCCCATCTCACCTTCGTAACCACTACCTCTTATAGAATCTTTTTGACAAAACTAAACATATACTATATCTAACAGGCTAATTGCATCTAAATTACAGCCAAAAAGCCCCATCTGAAGGCTCAGTGACTTCTTTATGTGCGAAAGCCAGAGTCAGGGGTGAAATCAGGAGCCCAGCTGAAGTGCATGTACACTAATGCACGCAGCATGGGTAACAAACAAGAGGAGATGGAAGCCACTGTACAGAAGGAAAGCTGTGATGTAGTCACAATCATTGAAATGTGGTGGGATGATTCACATGACTGGAGTGGTAGAATGGATGTCTACATGCTCTTCAGAAGAGACAGGTGAGGGAGAAGACATGGAGGGATGGCTGCATGGGGCTTGGTTGCCAGCTAGGATTAAACCACAACATAAGTGAATAAGATAATTTTCTTATTTGAAACTCTATTCCTGCAACTGGAGCTTCTGGGTTTCTTATCTACATGTTCTGGCACACTGTATGCTATATGTGCTGTTCAGATCCTATTTGTCTGCTACCACTGATGCACCATGAATATAACTTTCTGAACTGTGTGAAGAGCATTAGAAATATCCTTTCCCCATTTTCATACATGTTGGCTAAGCTTCAGCTGAAGAAACTCTCTTCAAAAGATGTCCTACATAACTTTGTAGGGACAGAACCTAGAAAGAGGTATTGCTATTGCTCAGTTATTCCTGTAGCATTACAGAGCTGTGCCTCCTGAATTTCTCCATTTCCACAGGAAGAGTGCTCTTGGAGTGATGAAAGTACTGCTTAAGAAATCCAGCATCTTCAGCCTTTACAGTCATTACAAATTCCCCTGCCTTTTCAACAAACAACCAGATATACCTTTAGTCAGGCAACTAAAATGACTGCCTACCTTTGGGCTCCGGGGACCAAACAGCTCCCAGCCTGAAACGACCAGGGAGGAAGAGTCCATTTGGGTCCAGAATCCCCAGAACCTGACAGTGCTTCAGCCATGATGCTGCAGGCATTGGTCGAGGTGGTGCTCTGGCTATATGTGCTACTGTCACTGCAGAAAGAAGAGGCAACAGGGCTTAGACCTGCCCTCCTTTCATGAGGTGAGGTTCCCATCTCCTCCCCTTTCATGAGCCGGGGGTGATGTCTTTGTGCTTAATAGCTGTAGCACTCAAACTCACAGCTCCTGGGGAGTGGACAGGTAATAGACCCTGTATTGTTCACCTGGATCACAACCTGCTCTCTGCCTGCACTCAAAGGACCACTGGGGTATACTTTACCCAAGCCAGGTTGCATGAATAATTATGATGGCAGCAGAATGGCCTATATTAATGTTTGCCCAAATCATGCAGGGGAAAATCAGTGCAAAAGGAGCTGCAATGCACAAGCTTCAGACATC
>NW_005055147.1:10978-20354 GCF_000277835.1 Geospiza fortis
CCCTGCCTAGTTGACAAGCTGGCACTCAGAAGCATGGAAAGAAGGAAATGCAGAAGGAGAAACTATCTACTGCTCTCCAAAGTGAATTAAAGATGTGAGAGCTCATGGACAGCCCTCCAATATGATGGCACTGACCAGAAATACTTAGCTGATGGTAGCTGAAAACACGGAAGTTGACTTTGTGTTTTAATTTTACCCTCAAGTAGCTATAGTGCAAGAGATGTTCAACAAATTAACAACAGGATCAGAGCCAGCTGAAGACTTGAAACATTGGTTTCTGTCTTGGGTTACGATGTAAGATATAACCAAAAGTATGTATTCTATTACCATCTACATAAGATGTTAAAATAGGTGGCGCAGTGTTCTTTATCTTCTTCATGACTCCACCCTGACAACTCCCTCCAGGGAAGCAGCAGCCACTCTGTGGGGGCTATCTCTGCCAATGGGCCATCAGGGCAACACAGAATGACTCAGAGAATTACATCATCCAGTCCTGAGATGCCCTGCCCTGAGGGGAGGAACCAAATATTCCTACCTGTATATAATCTGAGGCTTGGAACACCACAATATCACTAAAACTGGATTCCCAGAGGACATGAGCTATCAGTAACCACCCCTAGACCTCCAGAGAAGGACCAGATCTTTCTACAGGATCATCGCTTCGACAAAACCACATCCATCACACAAACAGGACTGTAGCCAACACTTAATGGGACTGGTACCACCACCCTGACCAACAGGGTGACAGGCCGTATTCTGATTTTGTCAGTTTAAGCCAGTGTTTCTGTACTATTGCATTTATTTTAGTTTTCCTATTAAATTGTAGTTCTGGATTGGAATCTCCAGCTGGTTTGCTTTCAGACTAGTACAGCTTCTTTTAGAATATATCTCTACATGTACTGGGAAAAGGATGGATAACAGTGGACCTCTAGAGGTTGTAGGAGAAAACTTTAAGAGAACATTACAATAGCCTTCTCCAAATATATTAAAGAAAGCCTAGATATTCTGGTTCAGACAGTGTAGAAAAGGAAACGTTTCTGTGGGAGGATTTCCTGCTGCTGCTGCTTATTGCTGCAAATCACAGAAATGTAACTTTTTGAAAGGACACAAACATAGAGGGACTAGGCCACAACACTTACATGGAAGGCCTTGGGTATCACAGCTTTCAGCCAGAGCTGTCAGCTCATATGTCTAAGCACTTGTAAGGATTTAAAGAGCACAGTTACCTTTCTCGAAACACTGTCAAGGCCACAGAAGGAACTTGCTATAAAATAAGCCACAACAGCAGGAACTTGAGATAAGCACAGAAGGGAGGAATTTGCATCAGGAAGGTGCTAATTCCAGGCCTGGAAGAGGTGAAATCTGGTTAGCACATCCTGGTTAACACTTCTGGACAAAAATTCCCACTGTGGCAAACTGAGCAAGGAAGCAACTGTTCATATACCTATCACCCCAAAGTATGGGAACATCTGTGACCACCCTGTGGATACCCCAAACTTGGACTATATAAAGGCAGTATCCCCCAGAAAAACAACTCCAGGACCCTCACCACGAAGAGGTCCAGGGTGAAGAAGGACCAACAGGATGCTGCTGGATCCACAGGTGATGACTACCTTCTGCTTGATATATATCTCTCTTGCCTCAGCCTCTTTTCTATTTGTTTCTCTCTCTCTACCTCACATTTACTTTTAAATGAAATCCATATCATTGACTTGGGCATATGGCCTCGTTTGCACCTTAATTCAGGCAGAGACATCTCTCACTAATCGGATCATAACAGCACTCTCAGGTGAAAGAGGGCTCTAATAAATCAATTCACTGATTTTAAGAGTATTTCTCTCCAATGTTCAATTACTGACAATGTCTTCTGACAGGAACCAAAGTAAAAATTTCTCCTTCTTTAAAAAAGCCATATAGGGTGTGTGTCCATACAAGAGCTGGCCCTGTCAAATCTGGGAATGTCTTGGGTCCATGAACATAGGCATGCCTCATCAGTGTTATGAATTAACTCCTCTAGTTGCAGAAGTTTCCATACACTCTCTGCAGGCATTTATATACAATCTATCTGACTTCCAAATTTGCAACTTGCTCTACCATTAAGTATTATTTACACCATGCACCACAGCCTCTGAGCACCTCACAGTTGCAGCAGTATTATAAGGCTAAGCAATTAACAGAAAGCAAAATGCTAATATTTATTTTCCAGTGATAGGGAAACTGAAGCATGGAACAAGTAAAAGATCTGTCATTTTGCACCATGAAAAGTTATGGCAGTGTAAAGATTGGGCCCAGCTGAGCTAAGTGCCACAACAGTGGCTATCTTCTTCCCTCTTAGTACTTCATGAGGATGATGCATTTAAAATAGAAAAACGGTATGAGGGGAAAGGTTCAATTCTGAGTTCTCAGCGGTGCCAGTTCAGTATTATTATACAAATAATGTTCAGAGTAGGCAAGAAGGAAAGGTACTGATGGGAAGAGGAGAAAACAGCTGCTTCCTAGCTTGTAGGGAGATGATGAATGTGCATCAGAATGTATGAAAAGAGGGGTCATTCATTCAAATAAAACAATCTTATTTGAATTTTTTACTTAAATTGAAACAAAATTTGAAGTGTTCTTTTTATAAGACTGAAACAGCTTGGCTACCTTTGGTCTTCATTTATTCTTAATTCCTGTAAAATTTTTTACTTCCCAATTTCTTCCTAAGCAAGAACAGCACTGCTACAACAAAGATGGCTTTACAGCTTTTCTTGTTCATTCAGAAAAAAAAAAGCATCATAGAACTTGCAAAAAAAAAAGTCTATTTTTTTATGTTGTCTTCCAAACATCAAGATCCAAGGAGTGTAATGCTGTGAGAATGTAATACTATGAAAACAAAGACATTTTCAGATATATTAAAGGAAGTTCTTGATAAAAGCCTATTAATGGGTGTTTTTGCAAAAAATATGGACAAGAATTGCCATGTATGATGCAACTCAACTTCAACCAGAATCCAGGATATCACAAATAAAATAAACAAAATGCTTTAGTTTGTTATTGGCTGTGAACTGATTTGCTTGTCTTCTTTACCTGCAAAAGCATTATCTTACTGTAATTTCAAAAAGTAACAATGTGAAATTAACATATCCCTCATCTTAAATATACAAAATGAAGAGAGAAGCCAAAAGAGACGGCAAGATATTTTTACTCAACTCTTCAATGCATCTAGATAAGAGATTGATGCAAAAGTACAGCAAATGTAGTGGAAGCTCTCAGAGGACCAGGTGCTCCCTATTGTGTAAATTAGACTCTTTAGCTCAGGTACAGTCATGGAAAGAAGACAATGGGGGTATGTGAACTCTGCGGCAGTCTCTGCAGTTCTTCAGCTGCAGAGCACGTGCTTTCAGGTATGGTCAACTCTAATATAGAATAGTTCAGACCAAAACTACGTGCTCCACATCTCCTTCTGGAGACACTAGCTACTTTCAGTTCTGAACTCCAACCATGCTTAAGCTCTTTAAGCACAGAAGGAAAGTTTCACAGAATCACAGAATATGCTGAGTTGGAAGAGACCCCCAAGGATCATCGAAGCCAACTCCTGGCCCTGAACAGGACCATCCCAAAAAGTCAGACCATATACTTGTCACAGACATTTCTTTTATGAAAAATCCTCTCTTAGGATTTTCCTGCTGGAGCTGAGAAGTTCAGCAACCAGACATAAACAATAGGTTATCTGCTGCTGTGGAATGTAACAGGTCTGCCTGGATTGGCCCAGTTTGGATGTTTGGGGTTGGTGACCAATCCAGAACTGAGATCTCTCGGACACGGTCTGGGAGAGCGAGGTTTGTTATTCATTCTTTTACTTTCTATTCTTAGGTAGCTAGCAGTTTCTGGAAACTCTCCTTTCTTTTTCTTTTTAGTATAGTTAAAATAGATGTTTATATCATAACTTAATAAATCAAGCCTTCTGATCATGGAGCCCATCTCGTCTCTTCCTTCACCCCAAAACCCTTGTGACAACCGTCAACAACTGATGCTGTAAAATTGGGGCACAGATCTCTTCCATGAACCAATTCAAACTAACACCTTTCTCCTCCCTCTCCCCTCACAATGAACATCATTCTTAGGATTTGATGAGTTAACCAGTAATGCTATAAAGAAGAGAAAAAAAATGTACTGTCAGAACTAGGGCAAGAGAAAGGAAGGAGGAGGAGTAGAAGGTACGATAGCATAGGGATCAAAACCGCTTTTTTGATAGACGACTGACTCAACAATCCTTGTCATTTCAGCCTCAAGCTCAAAGATAAAAATTAATTCATAACTCTGTCTTGTTTAATAAAGAAAAAAAAAGATTACATTCCCATTTAGTGAATTTTCATTTACAGATGCACATTAAAATAACTGTTAACCTCCAACACAACATGGTATCCAAAACTGACACAAAGTACTCTCACAGCTGAAACAGAAAACGCTCCTTTCTATTTGTCACTGAACTGATCTGTGGATTTTATATTACCCATCTGCTATTGCTGTTTGGGGTACAACACCAAAGGTACTATTTGAAAATGACCCAAGTATTTTTGGCACTTAAGGTGTCTCCTTATTATAGATTGGGCTAAATTTCATATCCAACTTAATGTCTCTGAGTATATAGGCATTTTAATTAAGAATTATGAAGTACAACACACAAATATTCCTATTTTTAAACATGGGTAGGGACACACTCCACTAGATGATGCTGCTCAGAGCTCCATCCGTCTTGGCCTTGAACATTTCTGGTGATGGAGCATTCACTTCTCTGGGCAACCTGTTCCACTGCCTAACCACCCTCAACAGTAATGAATTTTTTCCCTAATATCTAATCTAAACCTATTCTCTTTCACTTTGAACCAATTCCCTCTTGCCCTGTCACTGCATGCTCTCGTAAATACTCGTCTCATATTTTCTGAAAGTTCCCTTCAGGTACGGAAAGCCCACACTTAGGCTCCCTGTAAGCCTTCTTTTTTCTAGGCTGAACAAACCCAATTCTCATCCTTTCCTCACAGGAGTGGTGCTCCACTCTATGTACTCCTTAACAGTTTTTAAAAACATAATTTTAGTGCACTAGTTCAGAGTACTTCAGTTGTAAAGCAGTTGAAATGTCCCATATGATCTCATGAACCTGTGGTTTAGTGATCAATTGGTAAGCTCTTGATCAGCAGCTACTGAAGTTTTTAAAAGTCTATCATTTCCCAGAAGCCTTTGACTGGCTTTCCAGGTCCTTGAAGACAAATTAGAATCTCAAACTAATCAACAGCAATAAATCACTGGACTTTCTGCTGATTAGGAATCATGTCTTCTACTTTTCAGGTTGGCTGTCAGCTAATACTCTATTTAAACATCTACTGTCTCTCAAGGGGGCTTCTATAAAGTCATTGAAGAAAAAAATTGCTCAGCTCAAGAAAAAAAAAAGGTATTTATGGTAAGAAATCAGTAAAAGAATTATATTTTATGCTTACACGTCTATGACCAAATTAAAATAATTTTACCTAGTTTGCCAATACTAATTAATTGAATTACAGCTACTAATTGAAATGAAAGTTATTTATTTTATATTAAAATAGATTTCAGGCTTTTATGTGGCCAGACACTATGTAATCTACTGAAGTGAATGCAAGTTAAAGGCCCAGACATAACATAACATTTCAGTATTTAAATATGTATGAAAGATTAGGTGCAGCTTTTAAGGATTTCCTGGTATTACTCAAATTCCAGACAGGGTCTGACTGCTGAGTTTACCTTGTGCAATAAACCTATAGTATTGACAGCAAACTAAAAGGCAATGTGTTACAAAACAGGTGTTAATCTTTAGCAGAAGATACGGATAAGGCAGATATGCTTTGCTGTTAATGAGTAATGTATTATTAAGCAATATTTTTTCAAATGTCTACTATTTTAAATATATTAAGTAAATCTTTAGATATAAAGAAATATCTATAAAGAACGTGAATATAAATTATATGCATAATTATTTTTATACATTGAAAGTATAAAAAGGACTGAGTTTTCTTAGACTATCTATTCAGATCTGTACTGTTCAGATGCTGAATCCTACACCATATAACACAGTATAAAATGTGACCTGTGACCTTCTCTCCTCACTTCTCTCTTACACAGAGTGCTATTCTTCTCTGGCTGGCTGTGCCTCTCATCTCAAAGGAAGCAGGGGCACGCAATATTCTAAAAGAAAGGTGTAATTTGCAGGTTGAAAATATTTTTTAATAAAAATAAGGCCACATAACACATTAAAAATAATGAGGTTGAAGATAAGTAGGCAAAAGAAGTAGAGAACATCATAATGTTTTACATCATAAGAGTTTTAACTGTTACATAGACATAGTTTAGCTATTACACAATTAGAATCTAAGAGCCATGATGTTATACATGACCATATTCTCTTGATCTTTCACCCTACTTCTGCAGCTCCACTCATTTTATACATACTTTCCTTAAATTAAAAGAATAAGAATGAAAAGAAAAAGCACTAAATAAGCAAACAGACATACTGCAACTGTGAACATCAAGAGGGAAATTATAAACTTACATGACATATGTGCTTTTCTTCAAAGCCAAAAATCTTCAGTCATTTTTTTAACTTTAAATGATCTTTAAGGGTCTACATCAGACTCTTTCACATCAACTTGCTCTAAAATTAAAGCTTTCACTGATTAAAATTCTTCTATAACTGCTTCAGAGTACTTAATTCTGTGGTGCATTTTATTTCATAATGTTGCTTTTCTGAAGTGAAATGGCAAAGATTCCAAGGGAAAGAACAAATTGGCACAAATTCTTAGAAAAAAGAAGGTCTCAAATTCAAAAGTTTTATATAAAACTAGGTATAAAACTACTTATTGGTTCTTTCTTTTTCGTGTATTGTTTTTAATATCACTATGATTATTATGATTATTACTTATAATGGGCATGTGTGCTGCATTCAATATTCATTTTCAGGTCTCTACTGACTGTTTTTGTTTCTAATTGCAGATGGGCATGGTCTCAGAGATTTTTTTTCTCCGTTCTGTCTCTTTTACCAGTTTTTAATCTCCATAAGGAAAACAGGTTACCCTTCTTTGCCCTATTTCCATCAAACACTTTATATTTCCTTTTAATTGGCAATATTTCCTGTTAATATATGTTGGGGTTTCTAACTTGCACGCGGCATTGTATATTTTACCTCTGAGATACTAAACTATCTCCTTTCATTTTCTCATTCCATGTATCTGTTGACCTTTTTATTTGGATTTTTTTAGAGGCCTGTATAATTTCAGAGGACACAATGAGGGTTATCATAAAATACACCAAAAGACCTAGAAATTCTAAATACTTATTTTTTCCTTTGAGCAGAACCATTCCCCAGTCTGTCTGTACATCCAGGGTTGCACCGTCCCAGGTGCAGAATTCGGCACTTTCCCTCATTAATCTTCATATGGTTGGTGATTGCCCAGCCCTCTAATTTGTCAATGTCTCTCTGCAGGGCTTCTCTGCTTTTGAGGGAGTCAACAGCTTCTCCCAGTTTTATATCATCTGCAACCTTGCTTAGTATCCTTTCCAGTCCTGTGTCCAAGTAATTTATGATGTTGAAGAGCACAGGGTCTAAAATAGAGCCCTGTGGAATCCCACTTGTGACAGGTCACCAGTCTGATGTCACCCTGTTCACTATAACCCTTTGCACCTGACCCGTGAGCCAGTTGCTCACCCATCCCATGATGTGTTTATCCAGCACTGTGCTGGACATTGTGTCCAGAAGGATACTAATAAAGATGGTATTGAAAGCTTTAGTGAAATCCAAAAAGATTACATCAACTGGCTTCCCTTGATCAACTAGGTGAGTTACCTTGTCATAAAAGGACATTAGTTTTGAAGGGTCTGAAATTAAGCTTGAAGGGTCTGAATTAATTTTGTATGGTCTGAAAAGAAGTAGTGAAAAATTCTCAGTCTCCAAGAGGAGCAAATTTCTGGATATTTCCATAGACAGCCATGCAATGGTTTTCCCAAGAAGTATAACAATTTCTAGACCTTTTAGCTTTATTTATCCATGTCACCAACTGGAGTTTTGAATTTGGAGTAATTAAGGAAACACTCTGGACTACCAAGTGTTGCACAAAGTAAGCACTAAATCACTTAAAGATCAAATGCAGCAATTTCAAAAAGGAGAAAGAAAAGCCAGAAATAAAAAGGAATATTGTTTTCATCAGAACAAGATCTTCCAGGTTGTGATTCACTTGCACAACTCACAGCACACATTTTAACTGAATTTACCAGTCAACTGAATTACATTACTCATACACATGCATCAGGACCTTGACAAACAGCTCAGATTCAAAATCTTTATGTATACAACAGTGTCATGGTTTAGAATTGGTATTCCCTCATTTAGTGTGTCCTCCCTCTGAGACTCCAAAACCATACCCTGCCCACTCACTTCCCCTCCCCTCACGGGTGGATGGAGATAAAATTGGAGGCACAAAAGGCAAAGATCACAGTTTGAGATAAGAACAATTTACTGGAAACAGCAATGAATTAATAAATCTAACAGTAACAGCTACAATATTAAAAACAAAGTGTACAAAGAAGAGAGTGCAGAGCTTGGCCTGACTGTAACCATGCTACCCAAACGTCTCGCTCCGGTTGGGACCAGTGTTACCTGCACTGCTCCATCTGCCACACTTGATCCACCAGAAAAGGACACCCTTTTTAAAAGCAAAAGTCCCTTTCCTCCACCCCTGGAAATTATGTAAAATGGTGTAGATTAACATCTGGGTCTCGGCTATGCCCACACGGCTCCAGGCTCCACTCCCTCACAGGTACTGCAAAAAAAATTAACCCCATCCTTGGCCAAACCCAGGATATTATCCACCCTTTATTCTATACCATTTAGTTCATGCTCAGATCCTACACTTTACATCAATATACATATATGTGTATATATATTTATATATATACACAAGCACAGGTATAATTTCCATAGTCAATGACTATCCCTCCAAGATGTCTGTTGAGTTCACTTAGTCCATGACTGTGAGTTCTATCCATCCTAGATGTCTTCCAGGGTGGGAGGGCTAGTGAGCTGTTGGCTGGTTGCAAACTGCATCAGGAGCGCACAACTGGTGTATCTGGAGCAGTCCATCCTCATTGTCCATGGGAGTTATGGCACAGTGTCAGTGTCATTGAGCAACCAATATTATACAATTCAAGATTACAGGCCGTTCTCACCCAAAAATCAAATCCCCTTAAGGTACACATCATGTTTCCCTGTCACTCTGTATTATCCACCAAGCGCACACAGGTCCTTGAGCAAAAACAATCCCATGGATGAGTTTTCCCTTGCTTGAAACAGGACTAATCTAAACTGTCTTCCCTA
>NW_005055148.1:0-9322 GCF_000277835.1 Geospiza fortis
GAAACAATTTTACTACATACGTAGGACATATCCTCTGCAAGATGATGTATACCACCAACTCCACTTTTACGACCTGGTGACCAAAACCACCAATAGGTTATTAGTCTATCAATTGTACCAATGGAACGGTTTGCTAGAAAAGTGTAACATACGCTAATCCTTTTAAGGAGGTAAAAGATCTTAAGGGATATTGGGAAAATCCGGGTCAGACGGCTGAAAATTGGAAAGCTCCAGATGGATTATTTTGGATATGTGGTAAAAGGGCCTATAATGAACTATCAAAGAAATGGAGAGGTTCCTGTACAATTGGAATTTTACAACCTGCATTCTTTTTGCTACCGAAGAGCAAAGGTGAATATTTAGGACAACCTCTTTATGAAACTTTGAGCAGAAGAAAACAAACTGAAATAGGAGGAAAACAGACCTGGAATAATGAAGAATGGACTTCCCAACGGATCATAGATTACTATGATCCTGCCTCCTGGGCTCAGGATGGCAGCTGGGGTTATAGAACCCCTATTTATATGCTTAACCGAATTATTAGATTACAGGTCATTGTAGAAATTACTTCTAATCAAACATCAGAAGCATTGAAGCTTGTAGCTAGACAACTAACCTACACCAGAGCAGCAGTATATCAGAATAGGCTAGCCCTAGATTATTTATTAGATGAAGAAGGGAGGTTTTGTGAAAAATTTAATACTTCTGAGTGCTGTTTAGAGATTGATGATAATGGAGAGGCTATTACAAATTTGACAGATGAAATTAAACAAGTTTCACATGTTGCAGTGCAGAAATGGAATTCCATATTAACTGACAATTGGTGGAATAATTTGTTTAAAGGAGCCTGGTGAAAGAAGTTGGGGTTCATGTTGCTTTGTTCTGCATTAGGCCTATTGTTTATACCATGTATGATTCCATGCTTTATTAGGCTAACACATTCAGTGATCCAGGGAATGCAGATTTCAGCAATGCACATAAACCCTAAAATAACAACCACAGGAGAAAAAACTCACTCCCTTATGATAGTCAAGGCCAAAGCAGAACCAAATAGAACTGCGACCCAAAAAGTATTAGCTCGATTTGAAGCAAATACACGAATCAATAACATAAAGAAAAAGGTGAAGGATTGTGAAAACTGTTTTTGTGATTCATGTCAATTGGCAATGGAATCAGCAAATGCTTGTATCTGCTGTGTCGAAAATGGATGCATTCCCTGGGATAACTACAAAGAATGGCTTTGAAACTTTCTGACCAAATAGCCAAATATAGCATCGAAATAGAAGAAGTAAAGAGATGAGGTAGCAAAATGACTGATGCTTAGAATAAAATAGAAGAAGTTGTGGTAAAGCTAAGGGATATTGCAACAAAGCAACTAAATGCTTATGTATAATAAAAAGCTTGATGCACTTGACAAAAATCATGTAGCAGACACCGGTGTAAGGCCTCCCTCCAGATGACCACAAGAAGGACAGGAAGCCAATGACCACCTGGAAAGATTATGAAATTTCTGATCCCAGCTTATTGATATTTGCTGATTCGGACTAAGCAAGCACATTGGAAAATGCTTTGTAGGCTTAAAAACAGTATATATACTTTGCCGAACTTGTAAGTGGTGTGTGCCGTGAGTGGAGCGGTGACTCCCTGTCCACCCAGCGCTGCTTGCTTGCTTTCTTTAAAATAAAAGATATAGAAATAAAATTCGGTTTGGCTATGGAAATTTTATATCATAAGGACTCTGATAAGGTTAAATTCTTGATTCCAAGATTTACTACTCTGGGCAATTAAGAACTTCTCTGAACTCTAGGACTCTGTTGGTGTTGGGTTTTTTATCTTCCTACTAAGAGAGATAAGGTTGCAGCTGTTTTCCTTCGAACATGCCGTGTAATTAATGAGATTCTGTCAAACTGCATGGCCAGAAAACTTATATCTGGAATTTTTCCTACGTAGCAGCAGGTGCCGTCTTTGACCCCCACTGTCGAGCTCACACCACCTGCGGCCACTTGTAATATTACACCGAGATAGAGAGGGCAGCTCTGCCTGGAAAGGGGGCGGGAGGTTAGCTCGTGGGTGATATTGAGCCCACGGGTGATTCCCTCAACCTTGTGTGCAAACTTTACAGCATCGGGAGTGGCAGCCCTGAAGAAGGTAGCAGCCCCCCATAACTTTTAACTGAAAATTCATGTGAAAAACCAGGTGTCCCGGTCCCAAAACCTGGGAGGCTGTTCCAATATCTCTTACATCACTATTGGGTATGCTCCGTTGGGACAAAATGGCGGTGCCTTACAGGGAGTTGCTGTACAACAAAATGGCGCTCCCTACAGGAATTTGCTGTACAACAAGATGGCGACCCCTGGTGCCGATCATGCTCAGTGCAGTAGACGCTATTTTGTAACCATAGAGACTACCGACCTTCAACTACAGCGGCACCTCTGGCCACTTCATGTATTGCAAGGAAAAGAGAAGACAAAAAATTCTATACAGGAGCACAGACAGAAGAAAAAATCTATAGAATGCAGCTCAACCATCTCTAAAGAAAAAACCCAATTTATTTCTTCCAGATATCAGAGACTTTTCGAATTTTCAATCAAGTGCTCATTCAGAAGAAGCAATCCTGCCAACCCAACCATCAGGAAGCCCAGAGGGCACAGATACAGAAATAAGACAAGGGATATCTGAGCCGTTCATTTAATCCATAGACCACCTCACCCAAGCCATTGCCGCAATGCGAGCAGAAGCCATCAAAACATGCTTCAGAGATGAAGAAGCCTGGACATATAGGCAAATATCGGTCTGAGCCCACAAAAAATATAAAGTAACCTAATCAATGTCCTAGATGCAAAAAGGGAAAACACCATGCAAATCAGTGCCATTCTAAATATGACATAGATGGAAATCATCTCCTGGGAGAAGTATTTTCCAGTGACTCAACCATCTGAAATTTCTCCGAAGACAGAATACTTAGGGAACTTTAATGTTTATAGATAACCTTCAATAAGTTGAGTGTTGATAAGATCAAGCAAAGTTTCACTACATTAAGTCTAATTACTCTTAAGTTACATCTTCTCACTTTGATATTCTGTTAAAATTAAGTTTATTGTTCCTTGATATCAGAATTCATTCATTCCAAGTTTAAGTGTTGTTTAATATAACTTATCCTAAGTTTTGTTAAAAGTTATTTGTCTAAACTCTAAGATATGTAGTTAATTTTCTTAGAGGGATTAGACAGCTTTGATTAAAACAGCTGAGATGCTGACAAACACCTGTTCATGAGTGGAAGAGGATGCAGTTTGTTATATCATCAATTTCATCGAAAGTTCTATTCTTCATTACACTCTCTGCTGTTTGTGTCTTTTATAGGTGATTTTGATAAATAGTAACTGTTATTAATATTACATGAATGTTTAAAAAATGTCGTCTTAATTTCCTCAAACACCTGCTGCTGATATATTGATTGTATAATGTGAATTCACTGATTTTTGTGATAAGAATTATTTATAAGGTATTCTTATAGTATTTACAGATGGCATTCATATGTTTTACTATATCTTTGTGTGATCACCTATAAGACGTGTCATTTCAGGATCCTACCTGTTTTTGTTTTCTAGCTGCTTATGCATCTCTTAGACCAGGTTAACTCTCTGGCTAGTCCCTGCACTAACTCTATTGTTTGATCTAATGCTGTCTCATAATTTTAAGTATTTTTCAGAGTTCTAAGAAAAGATATTTGAGCTTCATTGAAAGCCTTCTCCAGACTGCTAGTCTTGTAGCTTTCCTCAGTTATTATTACAGAAGCACTTCATATAGAGTCCAACTGCAACATTAATTTATTTTCTGGATTTCGTACTGGGTAATCAGTCTCATGCAGCTGCATTTCCTCCACCTTCGCACTCTCAGTGTCCAGTTCCAGATTCGCAGTCCTGTCTGTGACCACTTTCAGATCTTTGAAGAAGAGGTTTGCTATGTTTGAAGCATCTTTATCCCGAAGAAAACTGCGGAGAGATTCAATTGAGGTCTTTACTCATAACTGTTATTCTTAAGAGCCTTGTTTTAAAATGTCTTAAGTGACATCCACCAATTAGAGTTTGGGCTGTGGCCAGGCCCCTAACTCTACCTGAAAGGGATGCTTGCCAACAAACCCAGATGTTTTCTGCATCAAAACTAGATTTAAGTAGTTTTGGCTTGGTCATTTGACCTTATTAAATGAAAACTGAACCTATTTTTAAAGTGAGCTTGGAAAATTGTTATCCGGACATGATTATCCAATCTTCCATTGATTTGAGGTTTATCAACTGTTGCAGACTCTGGGATGATGGTTCAGTGTTATAATGCTTAGTAATTATATAATTTCACATGTGTTATTGATTAGGTGTATTGTCTGATTAATCCCTAATTGCTGTCAGTTTCTTCTTCTCTACATACATTTTTCTGCTCTAGTATTTCCTCATGCTAATAATTAAAGGGTGTTAGTGGTGACAACTTATGTTGTTATCTTACATATGTCTATACAATTTTGCAAAACAGGGTTAATAAATATTTTGTTTCTCATATCAAGGCCCATTTTTCACTTCCAGGATTTTGAGAAAATCCTCCAGTCCCTGCAGGGGCACAGGTTTGCTTGTATTCGAACAGGTACAGAGTCTAGGTGGAATGCAGTGAAAAATGTGAACACACTATCAAGTACAAGAAAACATTGACCACCTGTCACGATCTGTCCTTACGAACAGGGTTCATGATGGTTCGTGGATTGATCTCAGGGTGCAAAAAACTGACATGGCACAGGGGATTTGCAGTAATAATCAAAACAAATGCACCTTTATTGAATGACCACAGCAAAATGCAATAGAGAGATTAAGGGAGAGAAAAAGATAGAGAAAGAGAGAGAAAAGATAGAGAGAAAGAGAGAAAGAAAGAGGGGGATATAGCTACCAAACTTAGAGACTAAGTCCTTTGGTCCAGTCCAGTCGAGGATCCCCCTGTTATGTCGGGGAGATCTCAAAATCTCTAGCTAACTCAGAGGTTTTTATTATGATAATTCTATTGAAAATTGTGAGGGGGGGGGAAACAGATACAATAAGGAATAGATGTAACAGGTAGTCCATGTTCTCAACAGTAAACGAGAGCCATTGTCTTTGTGGTCCAGTGGTCACAACCTGCAGGCAAACATCTCGGTTTGGTCAGCTTGCCTCGCCCACACACCTCCCCCGGGTTAGGGGTTTCAGTCCCAGTCCTTGTAAGAAGGAGAGGGGCCTTTTCACATAGGGGTTTCATGTCTCAGTCCTTGATGGAGAGGCTTCTTATATCTCAGTCTGTCTGTCACGGCGGTTGCAAATGAGTGAGAGGGGTCTTCTGCAGGGGACCACCCAGAACTCAGGAGAAGTCCAGCCAGGCCAAGAGGTGGGACAGCTTCCAAGGCTGTTGTTGCAAAAAGGGCAAGGTGCCCCCTTCTTCTTCTCATTGGGTTCAGTGTAGCATACAGCAAACAACACCTGTGAAAACAGTAGCTTAGCAATGCTCTCAGGTCTCAGGGCCTTGTGGCATGTGACTTTCTCCTACAGAGAAGATGTGGGGGTCTTCTCTTCAGTGGTCCTCAAATGACAATTGTGAGGCAGATGAGGGAAAGTTCAGACAGACTCTCACACCTTCTCAAGGGGAGGTCTCTGTCCCTGTCACTCCCTTGCTCTCCCCCCCTTTTCTCTTTCTTTCCATCTCTCTCTCTCTACCTCACATTTGCTGTTCAATAAAATCCACTTTGGATTTGGTCTCGTTAGCACCTTAATTGGAGCAGAGGCATCTCTCTAACAATTCGGGTAACCAGACTGTGACATTATTTTGGCACAGCGAGTTCAGGGCACTGTTGTCTGATCCCAGGTGCCTTTGACAACAACATGGTTCCCTCCTCTGAGGAGGTTGTGGTTTTTTCTGAAAGAACTCTTGGAAACTTGGACACAGTCCCTCCTTCCTCCTGTGGAACTTATTGGAGAACTGATGAGGAAAATGGCTGTTGTGGATGGCCAGTGTAAAGAAAATATTTTGTCCTTCCTTGAAAAGTTTGTTAAAATCACAAAGGCCTCACAGTTTTACTGATGCCAGTCGAAAAACTTATAAGCAGGCCTTACTTGGCAGGACAAAGACAAATGGCTCAGTGAAATCCTTGAGGGGCCAGGAGGTTCTTTACAAGTTCTTGAGTTATGTGCTATTATCAGAGTGTTTGGAAAATGGCCAAATCTTAGCTTGTTTGGGAGTGAAGCATAAAACAGGTATTCCAGGTAGCTCCACAGGACAAGCTAGGGTTGAAGGGACACATCAGGTACTGAAAGGACTGCTTGATAAACAAGAAACGGGGGAGGATGGGCTGAGCTCTATTCTGTGAGAGCTGAAAGCAGTTTATGTTATGAATCATCTACGGTTAGTAGGTAATCGTAGTGAACTAATCAATCAGCACCACCTGAAAACATCCATTGCCCTCAGAACTGTGAATGCTTTTGCTATCCTTGGGTGAGATTAGAATGTGCGGAGCATGGATCTGATAGCTGTGAATTTAAAGGAGGAAGTTTCCCAAGGTGTGGAGAGTGCAGACATTGGCATACCCAAAAGTTCAATACCTGGGTGGTGTTACTACAAGTAACAGGAATAACATTTAATTCCCCTGAAACCTCGAGAAGCGCTGGGCTCGTTTCCTTTTCATGCATCCTGGTGCCCATGGAGTGTGGCATGCAGGCTGTGTGGGAGGCAGAGTTGTTTGAGCTTTTCAGTGTTTTCTAGATGTCCTTGTTCTGGATGGTGGATGAACTCTCTGGCCTTTTTTCTTTGTGGAGTGTTGTTGTCTATCCTTGTTCTGGGATGCCGTGTTTCTTCTCGGCTTTGGATTGGGTTTGTTGGTGCTGTCTCTTTTTGCTTCCATGTTGTTTTTCAGGCTCCAGCTTATTTGGTGGAGGAGCTCGTGGCTTTGCCTCCTTGCTGGGGCTGGTCTTTTCTCGCTGGTTGGCTGTGGGGGTCAGAGTGCTGGGTGCTTCTCTAAATTAACCTGCCAGTAAAAATGCAGGTGTTGGAATGGTGGGTGCTGCTGCCTATTAACTGTTCCAAACAAACCTCTTCTGTAGAAAAGCGGGTTGAGTTAACATTCAGGCAACGCAGTCAAACCCCCACACAACACTCATGGCAGCTGGCTCAGCAAGAGAGGCAAGAAAGGCTCTTTTTTGCAAGGTTTTATTCCAGCTGAGTATATCACATGAGGCTGAAGGGGACACAGCGAGGAGAAAGAGGACCACCATGTGGTGCAGGCAGCTTAAGAAGGGGAAGGGGTGGGGGGCAGAGCTGATGACTGGGCAGAGGGGATTGGTCTCTGGGGGAGGGGGTTGGCCACCACTGATATCCAACCAATGAGGGAACAGGGAAAGGAGAAACCAGGGATCAGTGAGCCAGAAGTCCATGGGAGAGTCTGTCTTTTCTCCCCAGGAGGACCAACTCTATGGTAAGTAGTTACTGCTGTTGCCAGGGCAGAGAGCTTGGGAATTGACCAAGAGGAGAGAGTTCATATGATGCTACAACTCCCCTTTTATTTCTTACTAAGAAGACCTCCCCAATGGACTTTTGCATACACTTGACTAGACAGGGAAACATGACTAAGATGATAAAAACAATTATTGCAATCCAAAAAATTCCTTTGACAAAAGATGAAACCCATCCTGTGATACCCCACTGTCCGAAAAGTTCATTGATCCAATCTGGGTGTTTTTCCACCTTTAAGTCCTTTATTTGCTCCCTCAGCTTCTGGATATTTGGGTTCTGTTTTGCAGTGTTGCGTGCCTGGTAGCCTCAGTGTCACTAAGCAGGTCACTGAGTGCAATGGAGGTAGCGTTTGTCTGCTTACTATGCCAACACTCCAGGGGAGAACATCGTCTGGAAGGCCTGATGGCATCGACAGGATATGTGGCTTACTTGGGCCTATGCTACCAGGGCGGATTCCTTTTGTTTATTCTTAGCCATTCCAGGAGATCCTTTTTGTACATTTATAATTGGTATCCCAATAAGTGACTTTGCTGGGTTTGTAAAACAGGTGGGAGCTGGAGGAAAACCATACCTGGAAGCCAGTAAGCCAAACACAGAGGATTGCTGGTGTAACATAACCAGTGGTGGTACAAAATTGGACAGATGCAAATGGTTGGGGATTAAGCCAAATGGCAAGGGCTTCCAAGCAGGTATGATAACAAAATCACTGAATGAAAGCAGACTAGAACCCCAAGACCTAGACTTGCTAGGATCGGTACCTGGAAATTATTACTTGTTTTTTAACAACTTTTTAAACCCAAAATCAACCAATACGAGCAATGTCCTAGTCCCAAACCCCAAAAATAATAGTGTAATCGTTAATCCCAAGTCTCCATGGTATAAGAATGTGACCAAATATTGCCACAATTGGATTTATCCTGGAAGTGCAGGTACAAATGTGACTGTAAGAAAGCTTCCACCAGGTGTCTTTTTAATCTGTGGAGATTGACCCTGGCCCGCAGTTCTGAGTAATCCATTTGGTGGACCTTGTTACCTAAGAAAACTAACCATGTTTGCCCCTAGCATGTGAGAAATGTTGAATCAGACTATTTGGAGAGCAGGACATAGCAAAAGAACTAAAAGAGCAGTCACAAGCGTAGGATCTAATTGTAATGATCGTGTAGAGTTTTGGGGCACTCCAGCAAGAATCCTAGCATCATTCCTTACTCCTGGTGTTGCAGCTGCTTAAGCTTTGACTACACTGAATAGGTTGGGATGCTGGACAGCTAAACAGCTAAACATAATTTGAGCTATTTTAAATCAGATGCTCACTGATGTAGATAGCATTAGGCACGGCACATTGCAAAAACAGAGCTGCTATAGAAATTTTTTTGTTAGCACATGGACACAGATGTGAGGAGTTTGAAGGAATGTGTTGTATGAACCTCTCTGACCGTTCTGCATCCATTCACAGGAAACTCAAACAACTGCAAGATAACATGAAGAAATTGACTATGAATGACTGGGGTTTGGATGAATGGTTTGAAGAATGGGGAATAACTGGATGGTTGAAAGATACTGTAAAGGGAACTTTGTCAGTATTGAGGCAGAGTGGAAATTTTTCAGATTAGAAATCCATTTTGATTTAGGTGAAATGTACATCTTTGAGTAAAGTCTGTAGCTTGCTGTTTGGTCTGACTGCCTGTTCTCGCGAAGGGCCTGTGCTTAGACGACTGCTTCAGCCGAAGGACAAGAGATAAGGGGGGGGGAGGGGGGCAGACAGAGCAGGACAACCTGACCCAGGAGATCCTTCTGAAGAATTAGTGGCAAG
>NW_005055148.1:11284-14919 GCF_000277835.1 Geospiza fortis
CATGGACTGGAACCAAGAGAAAGTTTTCCTGGGAGTTCTCTGCTTTTAACCCCCTGTGTTCTCAGAGGCATATCCATGTCCTCAGTGGCCACACCAGGTGCCAATATTCAAATCTGAGCACCTATTGGTTTGACCACAGCATCCCAAAAAACTCACTTCCTCTCAAACCAGGACAAGGAGCAAAAAAGGACAATGAAAGAAAGTGGGTGCTGATGGGAGACAGTTATTAAATAAACTATTGGCCAGGAAAATATTACAATGCATACATAGTAAAACCCACTGGGCTACCCAAGCACTGAGTGATCAGTTCCTGAGAAATTTGGGTTGTACAGGAATTTTTGGAATAGCTAAGCAAATAACTGACAAGTGTGCCATATGCCAAAAAGTAAACAAATGGTCATGAGGGAAGTCCACCGAGGAGGGCAAGAATTAGACTTATGACCCTTTCAGAGTATCCAAGATTTCACTGAACTCCCACAAATGCCACGGTGGAAAGTTTTGTTAGTAATAGTGGATCATTCGACCCATTGGGTAGGGGTGGTACCAGTGGTTAAAGCTACTACCAATGTTGTATGCAAAACTCTCCTAGAACTAATAATTTCCTGGTATGAAATAGTAAATCACATCAACTCAGACTGAGGAATCCATTTCACCTCAAAAGTACTGCAGCAAGTAGCCCAAACTCTGGGTATAGAATGGAAATTACACACTCCATGGCATCCACAGAGTTCAGGGTGGGTTGAAAGGATGACTCAAACTCTCAAGAGAACTTTAACTAAACTGATGACTGAAACCCAAATGTCGGGGTCAAGTGCCTACCCCTAGCTTTGTTGAGAATCAGAACACAGCTCAGATCAGACAAAAGTTTCACCTTATGAAATGGTGTTTGGTTTACCTTTTCTGATTTTGCCCAATAGTATGGCCAATTATGAAGAAGGGGAGGACAGTGTCAAGAAATATGTCCTGTCTATAGCACAAACTCTAGAGGAACTATGGGAAAAGGGAAGAATCCCTCAGACTGGTAATCTAGAATTTAAAATTCATAATGTCAGTCTTGGGAATTGGGTAATGGTAAAATCACAGAAAGACCAACCTTTTGAATTGTTAAAACCGAAAATCACGGACAAAGACTCTCTAACTAGTCAAAGCTAGAAAGTGGTATGTTTATTATGCCAGTGAGTGGCACCGTGGAGGTCATCCCCAAAATGCACGACCGCACTGCACAAGGATTTTTGCCTTCTATTCATTTCCCAAAATAATACATATGCATAACCCCAGCACCTTCCATCCCCGCTTTGTATTAAAATGAGGTTATTAGTCTTTCACGCATGCGCAATTCTTCTCTTGAATTGGGTCGGTGGTCTCGAATTGGGTCAGTGGTCCCAGGGATGAAGTCAGGAAGGTCTTTGTCAGGTCTCTGTGACCTTCTAGCACGATCCAAGGCCCCTTGCTTCATGATGGATTGACATAGAGTGCAGGTGCTGGTCATTGCTCTACTGGTTTCAATATGTTCCTATAATAGTTCACTTGCTCCACTTCCTTCTACAAATGAGCTCATAGTATAACAATTAGCTTTAGCTTAAGCATCTAATAATCATTAACCTATCGTTGGTGTATCCAACTTCAATATGAATTGGTTCTAACCCTCAGCTAAAATCTTAACCCTTTAAAATCATTATTCACTTTAACTTCACAAGGGGAGGGTCTCTTTCAGGTGTTGCTGACCACCGAATTGGCTGTATGAACTGTGGAATGAGGATGGACTCACACTATCAGAATAAAAAGACCAGTAGAAGAACCCCATGACTGGAGGATCGTCACTTCCACAGAAGGACTGAAAATTACTCTAAAACGAAACGCACAGGCTCAGTGTGGCAAATAAACCATGAGCAACCACACATCAATCCAGACTGAAAAGGAGTTCTGCATGGGCTTTATCGATTCTTTTGTATTCCCAAAGGCCAGAGGCTTTCTAAACTCTGGGGCGGAAATTTACTACTTCCCCAATTGGGAGGATCAGGGATATTTATATTAACAAACACAGCGTCGATAAATGATCCTAGAGTTTTTGCTTTTGCCTGTAACTTGAAAAAAGACAAACCATCAACTCTCCCTGCTGAGACATCTCCCAGATTTATTCTTGGTTACATACCCTGCTTGAAGCATCCTGGAACGAGACACTCAAGTTGGGTACAACATCAGTGTGAAAATTATGGCCAGCTCTGGTGTTGTAGCTACCCCAGGCGGCAAGCGTGTTGCAAAATTTGTCTAGATAAAAGGAGAAGTTTCAACACTAATCAAGGGCAAGTACTAATTTTAACGCTCTGTTGTGGAGTTGAATGGATGCTCACCAAAATTCACAAGTGATTAGAAGCTGAGTGGGACACTGTAGTTGATTTGAGGAAAAAAAACTCCACAACTTGTAAAAGTTGTAAAGCTGGTATGATTTATTTCAGCACTGGATGCATGCTCCCCAAGGACATGTGCACCCCCAAAAATTCCCAGGTCTACTTTATCCCCTAACCTGTTGCATATGCATGAAAGACATATGCATATGCATTAAACTGTCTTATCAATTTTATGAACCGGCGCAGTTTTTCAGTCACGTAGTTGTAATGTGGTGTTTATAATCCAGATTCAGTTTTTCTGTCTGCTTCAGTCTCAAGGTCAGTCGGGGGCCTCTTCTTATCTCTCTTCAGCTTGGATGGTTGCATTCCTTTCTAAGTAGCCTTGAGTCTCCTTTGTTCTCTCTGCAGGCCTTTTTGTGAGCACACAATTTAAAAGACTAAACAAAAAAAATCCAAAATTGGTTTCTAGCCTGAGTTAAATTTCCAACTCCCTGTTTCAGTAGTAAATCAAAAACAGGGACCATATTTTGAAAGCAGACAACAACTCCATATGATGGGGAGGTAATAAGACCCTCTTCTGCAAGTGAAATTAATAACTGCTGGTTATCTAACAAACAACAAAGAACCCCAGTATAAGAAAAGCAGGCACATAGATAATTTTGTGATAAGGAGGTAAGGAGGCAAGACCAGATTAACCCCTCTACTCACCACCAAGAAGATCATATTTACATGCTGTGGGCAGCAATCCTATCAGGCATAGAAGGTGGGAGTACACGTTATACTGGGCTCCTAATACTCCTTGTTAGTCTTCTCCCCCTTGGGAATCTAGATGATCCATGTCACTGATGCTACAAACCACTGTACCATGGAAAAACTCAAGGCTCTTATTTTAGTTTTCATACCTCCCTCAGCCACCACTGTTATAATTCATCCAAAGTTTACACCTGTGTACAAAATGGCTGAAAGTATGGCGTTACGAAAATTCTGGGATCAAACCACGGATGACCACAAGGAGACAAATGGGTTTGTTTCTCCATGGGTCAGACTCAAGAATGGAAAAAGGAACAAGTTTTGATACAAGATTTGGTACAAGAACGAATAAAAGGCAGGCAAAGAAAGCAGATACAACAGTGTCCTGGGTTGACTATATGATGCTTTTATCCCCAAATCGTCTCATTTGTTTATGCTGAATAATAATAAGTTGTGCACCTTTAAGACTTGCTGCAGAGAGTGAAAGGGGGGAGAGAAGAAGCGCACAGGTTTTTTTTCCCTCAGACACTGCACGTA
>NW_005055148.1:15020-18991 GCF_000277835.1 Geospiza fortis
GTGGCCTGTGACAATTCCAGCACCAGAAGGACTGATAAGAGACTGAGTGAACCGGGCTGCAACCCGGGGACGGGGGTTTTCTCAGTTTGTCATGTCTTTTAGAGCGGCAAGGGGTTTTATTGTTTAATATTTTTTAGGTTCTATTGTTTAATAAACAGCTTTTTTCCACTTTTCTCCAAGGAGGTATTTTCTCCCGGACTGCTTGGAGGGGGGAGGGGCCGATTGAATTTATCTTCCTACCAGAGCCCCTTTGTGGACTCTCTCCCAAATTTTGCTCTAAACCAAGACAAACAGTCCAACCCAGACCCAACCCCACGCAGGGATTTCTATACAAAGCTCAAACAACAAATAGAAACTGAGATAGAAATCCCAAGGTCAGGGAAGAATTTGTTTGTAGATCTGGGAGAAAGGACCAGCAAAGAACTGAATGTTACCACCTGCTGGGTATATGGGGGGACTTTAATGTCTGAAGAGTGGCCATGGTAAGGTAGTAGCCTAGGCCTGGTTGAACTCCTTAAACAAATAGAACCAACATGAAAGGAGAAAACCAACCAGAGGGGTGGATATTAAATTCAGAAATAATAGGAGAGGAGTGCCTCTGGCATTTGGGAAAAGAATTCTTGGATAACGTAGGACAAACTTCCTGTAAAAGATATAAAGTCTATAATGGAACTTCCACAGGGTGGATCCCTGAAAAACCAACACAATACTGGACCCAGGAGAAGAAAAAGAACCGTAAATATGAAAAAGAGATTAAACTTTTCCTGTGTAATAACCCTGGAAGAAACCCCTATTATGGGATCCCCGAAATATCTAAATTCTGGGAAAATGTGAATAACCAAGGAAAAGAGTAGTGGAGAGTACCAGATTGGTTATTCTGGATATGTGGGAAGAGGGCTTATCCAAAACTTCCTCCCCTATGGAAAGGAAGTTGTACTCTAGGAATCATGCAACCAATCATGCTGCCAAACCAAGATGGGAACAATTTGGGAATACCAGTCTATGATGCCTTAAAAAGAGAAAAAAGAAAATTAATCAGAGAAATTGGGGGATATCAAAAGTGGGGTGAGGAGGAGTGGCCTCCTGAACAAATAATACAAACATACAGTCCAGCCACCTGGGCACAGGATGGGAGTTGGGGATATCGTACTGCTATATATAAGCTAAATGTACTGCTATATATAAGCTATATAAGATTCCAAGCAGTTGTAGAAATCATAACTAAGGAAACAGCTGGGGCCATGGAATTAATAGTCGGCCAACAAAGGCAAACCAGAGCTGCAGTGTATCAAAATTGGTGAGCACTAGACTACTTATTAGCAGAAGAAGGAGGGGTTTGTGGAAAGTTTAACACATCTGATTGTTGCCTACAAATTTATTATAATGGGGAGGCAGTTTTGGATATAGCCAAAAACATCTGGAAAATATCCCATGTACCAGTCCAAAAGTGGGAATCTATAATGAATAAAGGATGGTGGGAAGACTTTTTTGGACTATCCTGGTGGAAAAATGTGGAGTTTATAATGCTATATGGAATAGCAGGTTTAATTAATCACAAGTATTTTTTATATGGTACAATTTATGCTTACTTTTTAACTTCTTTTGAGTGTAGTATAATCTGTTCGCTTATGCATGTACCATATAGTTTATATAAATAGTAGTGCAATAAAAATACTATATTATTATAGACTTTAGAAAAATGATTAAAATAGAGACCATGTAATGTTAAAAATGCTTTTATGTAACTAACTCAGAAAATGGTGTAAAACAATTATGCTGTTTCTCACATCCGCAGACTGGCCTGTCTGAGAGATAAGAGTGAGAGAAACCAGAACCCTAGAGATGATTTATTAACTTCTTGTTATCAGGGAATGTGAAACAACAGGACAACAGAACTTCAGAAAGCCATAAAATATATGGGCCTAACCTGCAGAATATTATGCAGAAGAATCAGAGGTTGAAAACAAACAAAAGAGCTCCTGGAACATCAGAAACTCAAAGAAATGTTTGAATAATGTATAAGCTAATGAATATGCATGTAACCCTATATAGAGAACATGATTTCAAGCTACCTCCATGCTCTTTGGCCATTCACCACAAGCACCCCAACGCTAGATTACTTATTTGTCCTCTTTTTATCCTTTATTAAACTTTTAAAAATTCTAAAGAGTGAACTCTGTTTTTCACATCCCCCATGCACAATATTCACAATCCTCCAGATCTTTCCATCTGCAGTGTTTCAGGGGGCTTTTTCCCTTCTTCCCCCTTTTCTTTTTCCTTATTTGATCATTTGTTGTCCCCAGGGTGTCGACCTCCAAATCACCGATGACCCCAAGAAAAGCTGATCAAGCCACTGAAATTGGCGGGGGGCGCAACTCGTCACTGAATAAGGAAAAAGAGCAGTGCTGCGAGCGTGGCCGTCTGCCAGAGGCTCATCTACAAAATGGTTGCTCCACCTTTTAAAACCCCTGGGGTTGCATCAGCCAACCCTGGCCCCTCCTAAAGTGTGCCAGTCAACTTTTCTTCGCCCTCCATTGGTGGAGACTTTCTTGCAACTTGATTGGAAGTGAGGTGTTGTCATGCCATGCCTCCCCAGCAACAGGCTTTCCCCATTCCCAACTTCCCCATGCAAGGGGCAGATGTACACGCCTTCCTTCCACATGTCCCTGACAACCCTGACAACCAAGGCTGTCCGGTGGCAACAATACAGAGGGGGGGAAAGGGGACTATGGGGAGAACAGAGGGTGTCCAAACAACAAACTACAACAACATAACCATATATCAACAAAATTTCTCTTAACATACGCACAATATTTATCTCTTATTTGCGAAAGCAAATCATCACATTACCCATTTATGACATGGAGCCTGATCAGGAGTGTGGGTACCCCTGTCCTTTGGTGTCAGTTAACGGAGCAAGTGTGATCTCAGTAACAGCTACTGGAGCAAGTGGGGGTCTTAAACCTCCACCAGGATGGGAATGGTTGTGTGTTCCAAAAAAAAGCTACTAGGACATACTGATGTGAGTGAGGGGTTCAGCACTGGCAGCTGGAGCAGAAGTGTGGGTCACAGTAAATGTGCCTGGTGCCAGCTGCCAGAAGGGCGTGAAAGTGTGTGTATCCTCCAGAAACCCAGGTTGTATGTGTGTGTGTGTGCATAATTTTCTAGCAAACATCAAGCTGGACTAGCAGGTTTGTAGTGTAGGAGGCCCTGGGTATGGGCAGGATTATCATGTGGGCAGAGGGTCCATGCTGGTATCCAAGTAGACTAGTGAATGTGGAGTGCCTGTGAGAGATTGAAATGTTAATAGTTAATGACTCAAAACAATTCCCCCTTTGTGGAGGTGGCAGGGTGCTTTGCTGAGGCCAGATTTGCACTGCGCCCCACTCCCCCCAGGAGACAAGGTGAGTTTTTGGGTGTGTAATGGCCTCTAGTCTGCATAAGACAGAGGGGGTGAAAAATCACCACTCACCACTGAAAGCTATTCCCCCCTCAGCCCCACCCCCTCCAGCTTGTTCTGTCCCATCCCCTTGGGGAAGGTCCTGAGAGTATTCATCCCTTCTGATGGGGCATAATTGGCTCAACTACACCGACATGAGAGGCAGTTGTCATGTCAGAAGGTGTCATAAGCCATCAAAGACCCTCGAATTTCCCCCAGACTGATTTCTGAGGCCTTCCAGCAGAGACCTGAAAGCTCCCCGACAGGGAAGGCACCTGGGTGTTCTCACTGAGCCAGGGGTATATTAACCCATTGGACTTTGTGTTACAAAGGCTTTTTCCTCCAAGACAGTGACCATCACTTCAACCAATGTGTTGGAAATTATACAATTTTAAATTTTAAAAGTAACTTTATTCATGGGTTGTCGCTATTGTATTGAGGATGGGTGAATAAAGTGACACAAAGACTCCTAGGTCTCAGAAGGCAAAATTAAAAACACACACTTTTTATAGACAGGGATAGTGACGGGGTG
>NW_005055148.1:19962-20345 GCF_000277835.1 Geospiza fortis
GGATGTTTAATATCAAATGGGGCAAGCAGATCTGTGTTTAACACCCTGATAACTTGCATAACTTCTCAAGAACCAAGCCCATATTTTGCTGCATTATCTTTTAAATCTTACATGACTTTCTATGTGATGACATCATGCCTGTCAACTTGTCCCATATTGGGAACAGCCTTAAACACAGGAAAGGCTTGGACACCCCCTTGTGGGGCTACACTGCCTCCCTGATTCACCTGCATGCTTCCTGCAGATGCTGGAACAACAGCTTGACTTTCCCCTGTGTCTCCACTCCCTGCATCTATGGTCTTGATAATGCTGCCGCCAGGCATTCCCATCTTCTCTAGCAAGTCCCGATTCCCCACTTCCAGAGCTTGCAATTTGACCAATTC
>NW_005055149.1:0-15324 GCF_000277835.1 Geospiza fortis
AAGCCTTGTAGATACATTCACTCCATCTGGGAAAGTAAAAGTAATTACTTCCCTGCTCATCTGAGTTGCCTGAGTCACTCCAATACCTGCAATGCCTAAAGTGGGATCGACCAATGCCCAATGTTTGAAATTATGGTTACATCTGCTCCTGTGTCAATTGTGAGATTCTTAGTAATACAATCCCCATTTGGATGTGTCAGGGTTACCTGTTTGTCTGGTTTACCTCTTGTGATGTCCATGGCCCAATATACTTCTGGTTTACCTGTGGAACCAAAGCTTCCTGTTCCCTGATCCTTGTAGCCTGTACAAGGAACACAAGACTTAAAAGGAACAAGCTGAGCAATTCACGAGCCTTTGGGAATAGATACAGGAGGGAAAAATGTTCTAACCATAATTTTAACAACCCCTTGATAGTCTGCATCAATAACCCCAGGAATTACATCCAATCCCTTTTTACTGGCAGATGATCTCCCTAACAGAAAAGCACTAAGCCCATTCCCCAAGGGTCCTTTTACATTAGTATCTATCAGGTGCACAGCAGAGTCCGTGATGGTCACATCTACTGCAGTTTCCACGTCCACTCCGGGGCTTCCAGAAGTTGATGATCTGAGTGAGTAAAGTCCTCCTCCTCCTCCGTGGGAGGCTGAGCTATCCAGGCAGATCTCCGTACTTGTTTCTTTACCTGCGGAGATAACGCGCTCCTAAGTTCGTTTCCCTGGAACCAGCATTCTTTAGTATTGTGGTTATCTTTTTTGCAGATAGAACAAAATTTTTTCACAGTTGCAGAGCAACACTGACTCCTAACATGTCTGATTTTACCACATTCAAAGCACTTAATGTTCTTTCCTTCGGCTCTCTTTTGCAGTTTAGAAAGGAATGGTTTTACTGCATCCTGTACTGCAGCAGGTACATAGGCTGCTTTTTGTCTTTCTGTAGTTCAAGCCATAAGTTCCAGTATTTCTGTAACATCAGGTCTCTTCTTTAATGTTCCCAAAATCTGCCAAGTTTTATCATTAGCATTGTCAAAAGCAACCATATGAAACAATTTTACTTTTGTGTCTGAATCCAAATGAGAATGATCATAGATAGTTTCATGCAATCTGTCTACAAATTTATCAAAGTCCTCATTCGTTCCTTGGCGAATCTGTGTGAAAGACTTAGTGCGTAACCCATATGGAAGTGCAAGGATAGCATTATATGCTAGTTGTTTGCTCATCTGTAGGATTTGATCAATGCTCCTAGCCTGGGCAGTGGCAGTAGCCCAGGGCCCTTGGCCAAGTAACTGTTGTGCTATTAAACCATACAGAGGATCACCCTGCACTCTAGGTCTTGCTGCTTCCTGAGTACACTTTTCCTCCCAGCTTTTATGAAACATCACCTGCTGATGGGGTGGCATTATAAGTCTTATTAGGGTATGCACATCAGCTGGAATTAGTGTTAGATGTAAAAATATACTGCACAAGTAACTGTGCAAGTTGGGACTTTAAACCAAATTGTGAAATTGCAGCTCTCAACCTTTCTAAAATCTTCCAATCGAAATGTTCCCAAACTCTACCTGCAGCATTAGTTACTACAGGAAAAGCCTCTACATCATTTGAGAGAAAAGTCCCTTCTACAATACCTTCTGTAATGACTCCCTTCCACTTTTGTTTCTGGGCTGCTTCTATTTCAAGGTCACATTCCAACTCTAATTCCACATTCTTTACAGCATGGAGGGAAGATTTCATTTAACCAGCTTGAATACTGACTCAGAGACAAAATAAGAGGGTGGTAACTGCTTTTCTGGTTGTCTGTCTGAACCTAATATCATTGGCAAGTCCATTTTCTCAAAAGAATAGTCTCTTTTGGGGACAACTGAATCCTTTTGTTGAATTACCAATTTTTGCAAATTGTCCACTAAAGATTTTAAATCCTCTTCGATAGAAGCATTACTCATAATAACATATCCTTCCTTATCCTTTTCACTTTCAGCATGTTTAGTTTCTAAATTACTGTTATCAACAGTTTGTTCACTCTGCTCACAACTGTCCTTTGTTCTACAGGCTGACCCCCCTGAAGAGGCAACAGCTTCCTCATTCCCGCTCTTAGCTGGAGGAGCAGTCGGTGTAACGCTCGATTCTGAGCTGAGGGGTTGTGGACTGCATGAGGGAATATCTAAGCTGGTAGAAAACAGTTGCTGAACTGAAGTTACTGGAAATGCCTGAGGCTTTTCCGACTCAGAGGCAAGGGGTGCGCAAGCCGCAGCAGCAGCTTTCCTCTCTGCCTTTAAGGCTTGTAACACCTCTATGATAGTTTTCCACAAAGTAACATTTAAACGCCTCTTTTGCCTCACTCCCGCCAGATGCAATACTGTCCCACAACGTCCAACCCACAGCTTCCCATGTCAAAATCTCAAAAGCAGCCTGTGCTCCTGCTATGAGATTATAGTCCCAAACCCAGTGTAACAGTCCCTTCAAATTGGAAGCATCATACTTTTGTTCTCTCATAGAGAGGATATGTTGGAGGAATTTCTGAACACCTTCCCTTTCATGTTCAGACCCCATCTCCTCCCTGGCTGCTCACTTTGATCAGGGCAAGATTCAAGTTGTCTACGATTGGAGCTCCAGTAACCTTTTCCTCTCACCAGGGCAGTGAGGATACTTTTGACCGGCTTCTCTGCTTCTCGAGGGTTGGCTCCAATCCTCTGCACAGCAACCAAATTGCTGACCTCGAGTCCCTTTTGTGCTACGACATTGGGCTTGCCCGCATTCTCCACCAGAAATGTGGGGTGCGGAGGTTCAGGGGCATCACACCATGAGCAATATGATCCAGTGAAACCAAATTTATTATCCCTAAAAAGACTATATTTATAATAAATCTCTACTGTCCATGTGTCTCTAGCTAATACATGATTGGTTAATGCTAGCTGTTCACGCGTCTAAAGAAGAATGCTGATTGGATCATCTAATTTTTCATGTGTCTTGCTGTGGTCGTCTGGCTCACCCATGGCTCACATTTTTCTTACTTTCCCAAGCTCACTGACAAACCTGCTGAGTCCAATGACTCTTCTTCTTGTATCTTTTTAAAGGATATACCGACCCCATTTCTGAATATGTCCATTATTCATTTTTTGTGAACATGTCCATTTTTCATTATTACAAGCAGGCTGGATTGTGCATCGGCTGAATATGGCCATTGTCTTGCCAAAACTCCTCAACCTGCAAAATATTGTCGACAGGTGTTTCTTATTTGCAGGGACAGAGCATGGCCCAGTATCGCTTCACACATCAAAGGCAGACTTTGTAGCTTGGAGAGGCTTACCTTGCTGGCACCCAACATGAAAATGATTCATAGCCAAAGAGATAGAGTGAAAAGATCTATGCACTACTTTGAATCTGATTGCAAAGACAATGTTATGTATTGGAGTAAAAACAAGACAAAATCAGCCTCCATCTTCCCTTGGGTGGCTGCATCCAAAGCCTTAGTGATAGTATAGGGATAAAATGTTTCTAAAATCATGGAATATTCAGGGGAGTTAGAAAGGAAGGATAGGCCTGGTAGGTCCTGGGAAAATGTTGAGGGAGACCCTGGGAAAATATTAGTCTGCACCTGTATAATAATTTAATGACTATGATAAATGATATGATTGTTAGATGCGATGATTGTTTGGCAATTGGATATACTTATTGTTTAATCGTAACAAGAATTGTGACAGTGTTCACAGGGGTTCTTGGATGAGGGAAGAGACGAGAAGGTTGACTCCATGTTTCAGAAGCTTGATTTATTATTTTATGGTATATATATTACATTACAACTACACTAAAAAGAATAGAAGGAAAAGGTTCATCTCAGAAGGCTAGCTAAGCGATAACAAAGGCAGCTGGCTTAGACAGAGAGCGAGAGCCAGCTCTGGTCACTAAATCCAAACATCCACACGAGACCAATCACAGATCCACCTGTTGCATTCCACAGCAGCAGATAACCATTGTTTACATTTTGTTCCTGGAGCCTGTCAGCTTCTCAGGAAGAAAAAATCCTAAGAAAGGATTTTCATAAAAAGATATCTGCGACAAAGAATCATGAGAAACTATGTTGGGGGGGTTTGATGGAAATTACAAAAATCCATGCTTGGATGAAATCAGTGTATACAACAGAACAATATAAGTTTAATAATTAATATGTAGTTATATAACAATAAGGGTATAAAAACATGCTCATCCTGAACCCATGTTGGAGTCAGATTTGGGTCTGTACCCCTGACACCCAGAGCTCTTCAATAAAAGCACCTGCATATAATCATTCTGTGATTGTGTGTTCCTGAACGCTAACATTAGGACAATTAGACCATCTTGGGTGCCTAAGTAAGCAAACCAATGCTACCTCCCTTGCATTGAGTGGCCTGCTGTCAGACATAGATACCATCAGACACACCACCTTGCAGAACAGGGCAGCAATAGACTTTCTACTTTCAGCACATGAGCACAGCTGTGAGGACTTTGAGGGAATGTGTTTCATGAACCTCTCCAGCCACAGCAAGTCAATAAACAACAGCATTCAAGTGCTGAGGGAAGGGTTCAAGAAGCTTCAAGTGGAAAACAAAGACTGGTTGAATAAACTCTTCTAATCCTGGGGACTGAAGGGTTGGATGATGCCTTTAGTCAAGACGGGACTGTTCGTTTTCTTGGTTGTTGTTGTTGTGGTGTTGGTTGTTCCATGCTTGTTTGGATGTTTTTATAGTTTTGCAAAGTTCTTTCAGCTCCATTTTTGTTAGAAAACAGAAAGGGGGAGATGTGGGAATTGGCCCAGCTGTGACTCTAAGTCAGCCAGATTTTACCCGAAAAGAACTGGGCATTAGTTTCAAGACTTGGGAATCATTTGTCTAACTTAAGGTGAGCCTGAGAGTTCCCCCATAAGCCCTTGGTGTTATTATGTTAAGTTGTCCAGGTTCTGCTCCCCTATTACTTGTTTCCCCTATATGGTTATAGTTCCAGAATGTTCCACCCCCAAGTGTATATGTTGCTGCTTCCACTTTGTTTTGGGTCTCTGGATGCTGCCCCTCACGCTGTGCTCAGCTACTCCACCTTTGCTGTTTTTCACCCTTTATTAAAGTTTTTTCCAGGCAACTCTATCGAACCCACTCCTTTTCATTTTCGTCACCCTCGCCCTGAAGTTAGGGAACCAAAGAGGTTTGCTGCAGCCATCCTCACCATGACAGTGATGGATCCTAATCACTGCAGGTAATCTTTGGTAGTGATGATTGGGTGCATTGCTGAGCTTCTCCTTCTGTGATTATTTGCTGCTTTGAACTACAGTAAATTACACTGATTCCTTCAGTTCATGTTTGTTTCTTTGGTGCTGACCCTGCCCACTCATGAAACAAAACTGGCATAGTCTGGCCAGATCACAAGAAAACGTCACTTCTTAAATGTAAATTTAAGGAATCAGTCCAATCTGAAATTCACAGATGGGAAGCCCTTCCCTAGAGTTTGCTGACTCTGGAGTGGACTGAGGTCAGAACACCATGTGAGCAATGGGGCAGTCAATTTAAAGAAGCTGAACCACTGGATGTATTAAAATGAATCCAAAAATTGCATATGGAGAAAGGAAAACAACTTGCGAGTGGGTAAAGATGAGGATGAATTTTGTTAACAGCACATTGGAAACAGCACCAACAGAAGGACCGGTTGTTGTCGCTCTCACATGGAGCAACAGCAGAAGTTTTTAATCTTGAGCTTATATTAATTTGTTCAAGTGAAAGAATATTAATATAATAAATAACTATATACATATATGTAATAAAATATAACATTTTAATATATATTTATAACCACAGATTTTTATTTATCTATGTTTCTATCTATATCTTTATCTCTATATAAAATAATAATAATGTGAAATAATGCTGACAATTCTGATTTACCACCTGTGACTGCTCAAGGATCTAACCTGAGCACTAAATATCCTACAGAAAAGCATTGGCCAGGACCTGAATGTCAATGGTAAACTTTGTGAGATTGTATACAACAATATATTTGTATACAAATAAAGGAGGAACGGATGAAATTGGCTATTTTTATGGCGTTTGCTGATGCTGTGACATGGAATGCTTTGTCTGTTACTGTGAAAAATACAGTGATTAAGACTGCTGTGTTTTTCAGACACCAGACTATCCACAATCTGCTGGATTGATTGAATGGGTAAAAGGTTTATTCAAAGAGCAGTTGAAAAAAGGAGGAGATGGGAATCTGCCCCCATGGAGAACGCATCTCACAGATGTACTTTATAACTTTACCAAGGGTACAAAGGGCCCCCTGGGAAATGGAAACCCCCTGGATGTGCATGGCTGCACCCAATTTGCAAATACAACTATGAACAGTGATGCTTTAACTTCCTGAGAAATTATTCTGGTCTGATGGCCCTGGACAGGGCCCTCCTAGAGGCTGCAGGGCTGGACCTTCATGCATTATAATTAATTAGGATAAATCAAAAGCAAATGAGAATTATCAATACTGACATAGGAATTCCAATTCCTCCAGGACACTTTGGTTTGATAACTGCTCGCTGGAGCTTGGCTTTGAAAAGTGTTCATGTCATGGGAGGAGTTGATGCAGATTATCAAGGAGGAATTAAAGTAATTAATGTAATTAAAGTCACTAAACAATAATGAATAAGGTGTGATTATTCAACCCCATGACAGGGTAGCACAGTTATTGACATTGCAGTTTTAAAAGCAATTGTGAAAAAAGATGCACCTACAAATATCACTCTTGTTGGAGATAAAGGATTTGAATCCATCAGTCCTAATAATGGAGCCAAAGTGTGGGTCCAGAGGCCAAAAGGCCCTCCCAATCCGGCTGAAGGAACAGCTGTGGGGAAAGACAACACTGTTTGAATCCTGAAACCAAAATCACCAAGAAAAGGGGCTAAAATCACCCACACTGTGATCTTAAGGCTTAAGATCCACCCATATGGGTTTAAAGTCATCCAAAGGGACCTAAAATCCCCACTAAAATGCTTGAAATCACTCAGAGAGATCTAAAACCCACCCTAAACCTGCCCAGCTTGGCCTAAAATCACCCAAATGGGCCTAAAATCTCAGGGACTGGGACCAAGACTGGGACCAGAACTGATGCCAGAACCAAGACCAGCACCACTCTGGGACAGGCACAATTACTGGGACCGAAACTGAAACCAGCACCAGAACTGGCACTGGGACAAAGACTGAGACCAAGACTGACACCAGGACTTGCTACCGGGAGTGCTTCAGAACCAGGACTGGCACCGGGAGTGCTCCGAGACCAGGACTAGGACTGGAACTGGGACCAGCACTGGCACCAGGACCTCTCTGGGACTGGGACCAGGATGGAGACTGGCAGGAGCACTGCGGGACTGAGACCAAGACTGGCACTGGAATCAGCACCGAGACTGGCAGTGCTCTGGGACTGGGACTGAGGCTGGCACAGGGAGCACTCCAGGACCAAGACTGGCACAGGTACCAGCACTAGAACCAGGACAATTCAGAGACCGAGACTGAGATGGAGACTGAAACCAGAAGCAGCACCAGCACCAAGACTGGCACCGCTCTGGGACTCAAACTGAGACCAGCACAGCTGGTTGAAATTGAGATCAACACCAGGACGGGAATCAGCACTGGGGAGTGCTCCAGGAGCGCTCCGAGACTGAGACCAAGACCGGGACTGGGACTGAAACTGACACTGGGAGTGAACCTGGACAGAGACTGAGACCAAAACTGGGAACGGGATTGGCACCGGGATCCCTCCAGGACCTCCGTGTTCACTCTGGAGAGTTTTGGCTATGCTCCCGTGCAGGACTGGGAGGGATCCCTCGGCAGGGTGGGACTGCCTCAGTTCACATTGTTCTGGTGCAGCCATCCCAGTCCATGTGATCCCAGTCCGCATGATCCCAGTCTGTATGGTCCCGCATGGCACACACTCCAAGAGTCTGGAATTCCAGTTCCCCCTGAGGAAAAGGTGTTCCTGCCCTCAAAGGCAGAGCTCTTAAGAAGGGGCCAAAAGCCAAGTAGAGGAAGATCTTACAGTGACATTTCACTGCCAGCCTTCATAACTTCACCGATCGTTGCTGTAGCTCCTGCATTGGGAATTAAATCAGAGCAGGCAAAGAGAGGCAGGAGAGAAAGGAGGACACAAACAAAATCAGCTGTGAAGGTGGCACTCCGGAAACAGAACTGCAACTGACTGAAAATGAATGGGACAGAAATGACTAACTCTGAAAGTTTTATTTACTATCAAACACATCCCACCCACCCAGCCTCACACAATCCCAATCCACCGTTCCAAATTTGGATCCCACTTCTCCCAATCTCCTTCCAACCCCTTCTCACCACAGCGGCTTTGGAATCAAGTGAGTTTGGCACACAATTGAGATTTTTGAGGAGGGAACAAGCAATTTTGAGTTGGGATTGAGCCCTTTTGGGGTACAACTGTATGGTTTTCAGTGGGACTGAGTTGCTATGAGGAGACAGATCGATCCCTCTTGGTTTCTGCAGTGCAAAGAGATGGAGAACACTGCCCAAAATCCTCCCAGAACCCATAAATCCTCAAGATCATGTCCCCAAATCCTAAATTCCCTCTAAAACAACTGTGAAATGGTGGGACTTTAGATATCTTTAATCAGTTTCTTTCTTTTCAAGCCCGTTTTGCCTGTTTTTAAGGGATGAAGATGAATCAGAAGAAAATGAAGGCCAAAACAAAAGGATAACCAGCTAGGTGCCTTCCCAACATGGATCAAAGGGAATGTGGATCACCAGGGCTCTTCCCAACAAGGGTCCTCCAGTGGGGGGTGGAGTTGGAGCAGCACACGAAGCTCTTCCTGAAATCGGGGCACTCACAGGGCTTCACTTACTGGTGGCTCCGTTGGTGCTTGGTCAAGGCTGAGCTCTGTGAGAAGCTCTTCCCACACTGTGGACACTCGTAGGGCCTCTCCCCAGTGTGGATGCACCGATGGGTGATCAGGGAGGAATTGTGCTTGTAGCCCTTCCCACAGTCAGGGCAGTGGAAGGGCCTCTCCTTTGTGTGAATCCGTTGGTGGTTGATGAGGGTGGAGTTGTACATGAATCCTTTCCCACAGTCGGGACAGTGGAAGGGCCTCTCCTCTGTGTGAGTCCGACGGTGTATGAGGAGATGTGAGCTGATCCGAAACCCCTTCCCACATTCTGAACACTTGTAGGGCCTCTCCCCAGTGTGGATGTTCTGGTGCTGGACCAGGTTGGCACGCTGGCTGAAGCCCTTCCCACATTCCCCACATTTGTAGGGCCTCTTCCCAGTGTGAATGTTCTGGTGCTGGATCAGGTTGGTGCTCTGTCTGAAGCTCTTCCCACATTCCCCACACTCATAGGGCCGCTCCCCAGTGTGGGTCCTCTGGTGGCGGATCAGATGGGAGCTCCGGCTGAAGCTCATCCCACACTCCCCACACTCGTGGGGCCTCTCCCCAGTGTGGATGCGCTGGTGCCTGACAAGATGGGCGTTCTGCCTGAAGCCCTTCCCGCAGTCGGGGCAGCGGAAGGGCCTCTCCTCTGTGTGTGTGCGCTGGTGCACAAGGAGACTAGAGCTGAGCTGAAACCTCTTCCTGCACTGATCACACTCATAGGGTCTCTCCCCAGTGTGAACGTTCTGGTGCTGGATGAGGCTGCTGCTCCGGCTGAAGCTCTTCCCACATTCCCCACACTCGTGAGGCCTCTCCCCAGTGTGGACCACCGGGTGACGGATGAGGCTACAGCTCCGGCTGAAGCTCTTCCCACATTCCCCACACTCGTGAGGCCTCTCCCCAGTGTGGACCACCGGGTGACGGATGAGGCTACAGCTCCGGCTGAAGCTCTTCCCACATTCCCCACACTCGTGAGGCCTCTCCCCAGTGTGGACCACCGGGTGACGGATGAGGCTACAGCTCCGGCTGAAGCTCTTCCCACATTCCCCACACTCGTGAGGCCTCTCCCCAGTGTGGACCACCGGGTGACGGATGAGGCTACAGCTCCGGCTGAAGCTCTTCCCACATTCCCCACACTCGTGAGGCCTCTCCCCAGTGTGGACCACCGGGTGACGGATGAGGCTACAGCTCCGGCTGAAGCTCTTCCCACATTCCCCACACTCGTGAGGCCTCTCCCCAGTGTGGACCACCGGGTGACGGATGAGGCTACAGCTCCGGCTGAAGCTCTTCCCACATTCCCCACACTCATAGGGTTGTTCTCCAGTGTGGATAATCTGGTGGCGGATCAGGCTGGAGCTGACTCTGAAGCTCTTCCCACATACCCCACACTCATACGGCTGCTCCCCTGTGTGGGTCCGCTGGTGCTGAATCAGGCTGGAGCTCCGGCTGAAGCTCTTCCCACACTCCAAACACTTGTGGGGCTTCTCCCCATCATGAAGCTGCTCATGGACCACCAAGTCCAAGCTCTGGCTGGATCCCTCGCCGCCTTCCCGGCCCAGGGTTGGTCTTTCCTCCTCAGATCCCCATGATCTGCGTTTGCAGCCCCTCCTTGCACGTGATCTCCGGGGCTTTTCTTTCCCCTTCGATTCCTGTGCTGTGGAGCTGCTCAAAATGACGTCTTCCATGAGATTCTGCCACAGGGATTTGTCCTCCCTGGCCTACATCTGCAGCTCTTTCTCTGGGGGAAGAAAGACAAGGACACGATGGGATTTGCCTCCGTGGCACAGGGCAGGGCAAGGAGATCCCCCCAGTGCATCCCCAGCAGGACGGGGTTGGCAGCAGGGTTGTCCTGCAGCCAGAGGCCATGCTGGGCTGGGAGATGGAGCAGGAGAGAGTGGGAAAGGGGCAGTGACCTTCTCCTTACCTGCCTGGGTGTTCCGTGGCATCCTCCTTGTCCTTGCACCCTCCTTCTCCATCCAGCCAAGGTGTGGGAATGGGAAATCCTGGTTTGGGGGAAAACAAGGGATAAGCATGTCGAGTTTGAAGGTCCCTCTGCCCAAGTCCATCTCTGGAAGTCACTGGGCATCTGGGGTCCATAGAATCCTCCAGAACACCAAGATTCAGCTCTGAAAAAGCCTCACAGAAGTTCCCCATCTCAGGTCTCTCCCCTTTGGTCTTTGGGGAGCCTGTCCCAGCTGCTTGGGGTCATGCTCATATTGTGGGTCTCCCTTCTCCTTGGTCCCCGTCCTCCTCAGGCTGCTGTGAATCCCAGGAATCCAAAAGGTTCTCCCCTCCTCAGTCTCCCCATTTAGGGATGCTGGGGGTTTTTGGGGTCCCAGGATGCCATCTCCCCTTATTCTCTGCTTTGGGGTGCAGTAGCTCCAAGGAGTTCCCCCCTGCCCCTCTCCAGGCTGTTGAAGGTCCTGTGAATAACGGCACTCCCCCTTCTCTGGGCTGCCCACTTTGGGCTCCTGGGGAACGCAGGGCTCTGCTCCTCCAGGCTGCCTCTGCTGGCAGCTGCCACCAGAACCCTCAATGTCCCCAAAAGGGGCCTTTTCCACTCAGCTGTACACTTCCTCATTCTCCAAACATTGCCCCCAAAAAAACCCAACTCACAGAGCCCCCCAGAATATCTGGGCCAAGGTCCCCCTTCCCTGTCACCTGCAGGATGGGGGAGTGATGATCCCACAGGTGCAGGGCTGCAAATTCAGGGAGCGCTCAACCTCGTGGTTCCTTCTCCTTTCCTTGATCCTCCTCTTCCACCCACTCCTCCTCTTCCATCCCTCCTCCTCCTCCTCCCTAAGCCCACCTCCTTCTCCTACTTCCATCCCTCCTCCTCCTCCCCCAGGAGCAGCGACACCCTCGGTGCCCCGTTCCTGCAGCCCTCTCAGCCCGCGGCAGGAGCGGGGATGGAGTCGGGACAGCTTGGGATGGGCAGCGCGGGGCTCGGCTGCTCCCAGCCGCTGGGGCCAGGGGGAACCCGGCCCGGGGAGAAGGAGAGGCAAACTGGGAAAACTGGGGGCTGCACATCCACACTGGAGCTTGCTGGGGACCCTGGCTGAGGACTGCCAGCCCCTGGGGCTCCTCTCGGGAGATCTGGGAGGGGGGATGCAGAGAGGGCTGGGGGATGCCAGGAGTGGCATCACTGGGAGGAACTATGCTATACTGGGGTAACTGGAATCTTACTGGGGCAACTGGGAATGACTGGGAATTACTACAAGCATGCTGAGAGCTACTGGGGTATACTGGGAGTGTCTGTAACCATACTGAGGTGACTAGAACCACACTGGGAACAACGGGGACCATGCTGGTGAGAATTGGGATGACAATGTGGGCAACTAGGAGGGAATGGGGGTGACTGGGTCTGCACTGGTGGCAACTGGGCATGACTGGGACCATGCTGGGAGGGATTGGGATCATCCACCGCATGACTAGGACTATACTGGGACAACTGGGTGCAACTGGCTTCATACTGGGAGGAACAGGGAGAAACTGGAACCATGCTGGGGGCAACTGGGATCCTACAGGGATCACAGTGGAAGCAGCTGGGCCCATGCTGGAGCAGACTGGGATCATACTGGATCATACTTGCAGCAACTGGGACTGCACTCATGGTGACTGGGAGTAGCTGTGATCCAATGGGATCAGGCTGGAAGCAACTCTGGGCATCTGGGAGTGACTGGGAACATGCTGGGACCAACTGGGTTATACTGGGAGAGACTGAAACGATAGTGGGGGTAAATGGGAGCAACTGGAATCATGCTGAGTGATAATGGCGGGAGGTGTGCCTGTGTCAGGGTCATACTGGGATCATACTGGGAGTAAGTAGAATAGTACTGAGAGTATGTAGGAGTGACTGGGATCCTACTGGAATCAGACTGGGGGTGACTGGAAAGGTGCTTACCATGACTGGAATCATACTGGAGGTGACTGGGAGCAACTGGGACCACACTAGGAGTTACAGAGAGTCACTCTGGGCATGACTGGCATAATACTGGGAGGATTTAGGAGTCACTGGATGCAACTGGGATCATACTAGCAGTGACTTGGAACCATACTGCTAGTGACTATGGGCACTACTGGGACCACCCTGGGAGCTACTGGGATTATAATGGGTGTGAATGGAACCTGACTGGGGGTTACTGAGAGCTACTGGGCCCATGTTGGGAGGAAATTGTGGACACATTGGGAGCAACTGGGATCAACTGGACTGTACTGGAACCATGCTGAGGGGACTGAGTTCACAACTGGGATCATACTGGAAGCAACTAGGACTACACTTTGGGCAACAAACAAAAACTGGGATCATGCTGGAGGCAACTGGGAATAACTGGAAAAGACTGGGATAATTCTCAGGTAACTAGAGCCTCACTGGGGCAACTTGGAGTGTCTGTAACCATACTAGGGATAACTGGAACAACACTGGGAACAGCAGGGACCATGCTGGGGATGACTTGGACTACTCTACAGAAATTGGAAGTGACTGAATCTACAGTGGAGGACACTGGATGTGACAGGGACCATGCTGAGAGGGACTAGGACTATTGTAGGGGCAACTGGGATCATACTTGTAGGAACTGAGAACAACTGGAACTATGCTGGGGGCAACTGGGATCATACTGAGGGTGACTAGAATCATACTGGGATTGACTCGGAGTGGCTGTGGGCAACTGGAATTGTGCTGAAAGCAACTGGGAGCATGCTGGAGGTGACTGGGATACACTGGGAGAGACAGGGATTCACTGGGATCATACTGGAGGCTACTGGGGTCACTCTGGCATTGACAGGTGTTGGGGACAATGAAACAGGAAAGCCTTATAAATATGACTGCCTGGCAAAAGATTTTAAGAATATGGAAACTATAAGCGAGATTGAAATGAAAGCAAGTTTTGAGATCTCTTAGTTACTGAACAACAGGAAAACAATTATGTGACCGGCTGAAGGTAATGCCCTTTTGATGAAACAAGACCCTCTGCAAGCAAGCAGGTCCAAGGGTCTGAGCAGACCCTGCCAGCTTGGCAGAAGGGGTCCAAAAAGTAATTTTTAGGGTTTAAAATGTAGCACAATATGGTAATGTAGTGATTCTTACAGGCTGTATGGAAATGCTATAGGACTTGTATCTTCTACTAGATTGGTTAGTGAGAATCAGAATATTCAACACAGAAAATGATTTATTGTATTGTAATGGGAACTTTGCTCTCTTAGCTCTTACTTACTTTTCTATGGTCTTAGCTCTTACTTACATACTTACTTTTTTATGGTCTTAGCTCTTACTCTTGCCTCTTAGCTCTTACCCCTTTTACTCTCTTATGCTTTTACGCTCTTACCGTCTCATCCTCTCTACCCCTCTCTTCTCTCAGTCCTGTTCCGAGGTGCAGCTGGCAGCTCCCAGCAGGGCCCTGCACCCACGCCCTTTGCAATAAACTGCAAGTTCCACGACCTGGCTTCAGAGATCTCTCATCTCCGTCCGTCCCAACCGTGCTGACTCTTACAACAGGGAGCAACTGGGATCACACTGGGGGCAACTGACATCAGACTGGGAGTGACTGGAATTATACTGGGATTAGAGTGCGTGTCATTGGACCCTGATTGGGGGTTATTGGGAACTACCAGGCCCATGCTGGGAGCCAACTGGGGACATAATTAGAAGAACTGGGAGCAAGCGGGATAAAAACGGGGGCAAGTAAACCATGAGGTTCACTGAGGTAACTAGAAGTGCCTGGCAATAACTATGAGAAAGTTCAGGGTACCTGGGATATACTGGAAGTGTCTGACACCATAGAAGTAGTGCCTGGGACAAAACTGGGAGTGGCTGAGAATGCTCTAGAGAACCTGGGATCATGCTGGGGGCAAGTGTGAGTGACTGGGGCCATGCTGGGAGAGATGGGGACCATACTGGAATGACTAGGACTATGCTAGGGGCAACTGGGAGAACTGGGAACACACTAGATGAAAGTGGGAGCAAGTGAGATCTTGCTAGGAGCAAATTGCATCATCATAAGGAATGACTGGGAGTGACTGGGTGTTGAAGATGGCATGCAAGATGTTTTCCATTACCATCTGTATGGTAGATTACCTTTGTCAAGTGGGCAGTTTGCTTTATCTCTCTCTTTGAGTGACCACATTCACACCTCTCTCGGGAGGGGACCTCTGCTGATAACAAACTATTGAATGTCAGTGCATGACTGATAAGAGCTATAACATCCCATTGTGAGATGCTCCACCCAGAGGGAGGAGCCAAGCGCTGCTACCCAGATATAATATGAGATTATGGAACACCAGCATGGCTTTCTCTACGGGATTCCCCAGAGGAACAGCAGTTGCCTCTTCCACTGGATCTTCAGAGAAAGAATACATCCTTCTCTACAGATTCCCCTTGCTCCAACAGAACCACACCTGATACTTCAGGAGGACTGCAGCCACATTTTCAATCGGACTGTC
>NW_005055149.1:15614-19234 GCF_000277835.1 Geospiza fortis
TTTTTGCCTGAGAGCCCCTTAATTTAAAATTTATAGCAATTCGGAGGGGTGGGGAGGGTTTACATTCTCCATTTCAGGGGAGGCTCCTGCCTTCCTTAGCAGACTCCTGTCTTTCCAAACCAAGACACTGGGCTCTTAGTAGGAGTGTTGAGGAAACTGGAAACAGGGGGGAACAACTGGGCTCACAGAGGGAACAGCCACTTCCAGCAGCAGGAACCCCAAACCCCATTCCCAGCTATCCCACCTGCTGGGGTCCTGGCAATCCCAGGGGTCCCCCCCCTTTCAGGGTCCCTGCTTTGGCCTTCTGGGCTCTCCTCTCTCTGGGCTCCTGCTCAGGGCCAAACCCAGGCAGCACCCCCCGGGATATCTGGGGCCAAGCTCCCCCGCCCGGGCACCTGCAGGAGTGTCCCAGGGCGAGTTCAGGAACCGCTAGGGCCAGGTGATTCCCCCCTTGCCTCTTCCTCTGCTGCTTCCTGCTGCTACTCCACCTCTTCCTCCCTCCCTCCTCTTCCTCCTCCCCCTCCCCCATTCCCAAGCCCCGAACTGTGAGGCAAAGGGAGCAGGGTCAAGGGAACACGCGGTCCTAAAAGGGCCCAGTTTGGCCTAAAATCACCCTAAACGGCCTCAAATGCAGCAGAAATCCACCAGGTTTGGCCTAAAATCAGCCAAATGGGATCCAAGTTATCCAATGGGGTCTAAAATCCAACCAAATAGGCCTAAAATTGCCCAAAGTGGTTTGCAACCCACACAAAATGGCCTAAAATCACCCTGAATTTCCGAAATGGGCTTAAAATCCACCCTGAAAGTATCTGGTTTCACCTAAAATGACCCAAATGTGCATAAATCCACCCTAAAATCCACCTAGTTTTTACTAAAATCATCCACAAGGACCTAAAATCACCCAAACATGCCTGAAACCAACACAAGAGGACCAAAAATTACCCCAAAAAGCCTTGGTTCACCCTAAAATTAACCAAGGAAGCCAAAAATCTAACCACATGGGCCCAAAATCACCAAAGCAAGGGACCTAACATCACTCACACAGGATTAAAATTCACCCAATATGGGCATAAAATCAGCCAAAGGGTCCCAAAATCCACACTAAAACTGCCCAGTTTATCCTAAAATTATCCAAACAGGCCTAAATTCTATACAAATGGGCCTAAAATCATCTCAAGGGATCTAAAATCCACCCTAAAACCAACAAGATTTAGCCTAAAATCATTCAGAGGCCGAAAATCCACACTAAAAGGCTTGAAATCACTCCAAAGGATCTGCAACCCACCCTAAACCTGCCCAGTTTGGCCTAAAATCACCCAAATGGGGTGAAATTGAGGCCAAGACTGGGACTGGCACCAGGATTGCCCTGGGACCAGGACCAGGATTGGAACCTGTATTGCTCTGGGACCAGCACCAGGATCAGCTCCAGGATCAGAACCAGGATCGCTCTGGGATCAGCTCCAGGATTGTTCTGGGACCAGCACCAGGATCGGAACCGGTATTGCTCTGGGATCGGAACCAGGATCGCTTTGGGACCAGCACCAGGATCGCCTCCAGGATCAGCTCCGGGACTGCTCTGGGACCAGCACCAGGATCGGAACCGAGATCGCTCTGGGATTGAAACTGGGATCGCTCTGGGACCAGCACCAGGATCGGAACTGGGATCGCTCTGGGATCAGCTCCAGCATTGCTCTGGGACCAGCACCAGGATCGGAACCAGGATCGCTCTGGGATTGGAACCGGGATCGGGACCGGGATTGCTCTGGGATTGGAACCAGGATCGCTCTGGGACCAGCACCAGGATCGCTCTGGGACCAGCACCAGGATCAGCTCCAGGATTGGAACCAGGATTGCTCTGGGATTGGCTCTGGGACTGCTCTGGGACCAGCACCAGGATCGGAACCGAGATCGCTCTGGGATTGGAACCGGGATCGCTCTGGGACCAGCACCAGGATCGCTCTGGGACCAGCACCAGGATCGGAACCGGTATTGCTCTGGGATCAGAACCGGGATCGCTCTGGGATCGGCTCTGGGACTGCTCAGGGAGCTCTGCGTTTGGCTGCACCCCTGGACGGGACTGAGCTTAGACTGGCGGGGGCCAGGGCTTTTGGGACAGTTTTTGGGGACACTAGGCTTTTCTAAGCTTTGGGGAATTTTGTTGCGAGTTTCAGGGAAATTACTGGGTTTTTTGAAGGTAATTACAGGGTTTTTGGGGAGTTGAGGAATTTTGAGGGGTTTGGATTTTGGGGGATTTTATTGGTGCTTTTGGGGGTTGTTTTCTAGGGGTGTTTGCAGGCTTATTGAAATTTTTGGGGTTTTTTTAATTTTTAGCAGGTTTTACTATAATTTTGTGGGAATTTTGTTGGAGTCTAGAGTTTTTCATGGTTTTATTGAATTTTTTGGGGTTTTGAGAGCATTTTATTGGAATATGGGGGGCATTTAGTGGGATTCTTCGAGGGTTTGGGTTCTTTGGGGATTTTTATTGGTTTTTTGGGGAGATTTTGGTGGATTTTTGTGGGGCTTTTTGGGTGTTGGCAGGATTTCTTTGGATCTTGGGGGGATTTTGTGGGACGTTTTGTGGTTTTGGAAATATTTTTGGGGGGATTTGTGGGGTTTAATTGGAATTTTGAGGGGTTGGTTGGTATTTCAAGAGATTGTGTGGGCTTTTACTGAAATTCTAGGATGCTCTAATGGGATTTTGTGAGATTTAATTGGGACTTTGTGGGTTTTATTGGGACTTTTGGGGGTTTTAAGGAGATTTTGGTGCCTCTCAGCCCTTCCCCACACCCAGGGACAACCATAAAGCCCCCCAACCCTGAGGCCCCCCCAAACTTCCACTAAAAACAAAATCCTCTAGAAATGCCAATAAATGCCTCAAAAACATCGAGAGAATCCCTCAAAATCCCAGTAAAACCCAGCAAAATTTAAAAAAAATCTCCCCAAAATTTCTATAAACCCCCCAAAACCGCAATACAATCCCCCAAAATCTAAAACCCCCCAAACCCACAAAACCCCCCAAAACCCAATAATTCTCTCCAAAACCCCACTAATTCCTCCTAAATTCTCAATAAAATCCCCCAAAGCCCAAAAAAGCCCCCCCAAAATGCCCAAAAATCCCCACAAAATCCCCCAGACTCACGGGGGCTGTCTTGGATCAGGGGGGCACTGGCCGGTGGAACAGGAGCCTCTTCAGGGGGCCCTTGAAGCTTTTTGGGGAGGGGAAACAATGGGAGACCTGCACAAAACCGGGGATTGGGAGCCCCTGTTGTGCCCCCTCCCCCTGAAACCCCCAGACCCTGATTCAGGGGGGGGCTGGGACCCCCTGGGACTCCCAAATCTCCCCCAGGACCCCCTACAGGAACCCCAAACCCTTCCAAAGACCCCCCCAAGGTTGGCCCAGGACCACCTTGGAGCCCTAACCCCCTCCAGGTCCCCCATACCCCCAGAAATCCCTGAGACCCCCAGGACCACCCTGAGAGCCCCCAGACCCCAATCAGGCCCAGCCCAGGATGTCCCCTGAGACCCCCCCCAGAGCCTTCCTAAGACCCCTCTCCAAAGCCTTCCCCACAACCCCTCCCCAATCCCCCTCAGGGATCACCCGCAGATCCCCCAGACCCCTC
>NW_005055149.1:19834-20315 GCF_000277835.1 Geospiza fortis
CGGAGGGGGGAGCTGAGGTGGGGTATGAGGGGAATGCAGTGGTCTTAGATGGCTTTGGGGGGAAATGGGTGGGGGTTGAGGCGGGTCTGAGGGGAAGTGGGGGGGCTGAGGTCGCTGCGGGGCGGATTTGGGGGAAATTGGGCGGGTCTGAGGGATTTTTGCGGGGTCTGAGGGATAATTAGGGGGGATGTGAGGTTGGTCCGGGCGGGAAACTGGAGGGAAAAGACGGGTATCTGAGGTGGGTCGGGAATGCGTTTGGGGGCAGTTGGGGTTGTTTGAGGGGCTTTTGTGCGGTGTGAGGTGGATCTGGAGCGAACGTGAAGGGAATTGGGGAGGTTTGAGGGGGATTTGAGAGGAACTGGGGGCTTTTGAGGTGGGTGTAGGGGAATTGAGTGGTCCAAGGCGGTTTTGGGGAGCATTGGGTGGTTTGAGGAGTTTTTGCGGGGTCTGAGGTGGATTTGGGGGGAAATGTGGGGTGGCT